>NC_056731.1:981659387-981741887 GCF_019279795.1 Protopterus annectens
TGTAAGTCAAAGGTACAATTACCAATTCAACATCACAAATGCAGATATACTAAGCACTAAGTCAGCTATGCACCCTGAGCATTAGACTCAAAGCTTATGTATGCCTGAACACAAATGAAAACAGGGATATGTCACAATTATCATCACTTGCACAGGTTGTTGTGTGTGGGGGGCAGGAAGCCTAGGCTGATACAAAAGGTCAGTTAGTGTGTGTGTGAGAAAGAAAGAGAAGCAGGCAGAAGTTCAGCTAAAGTAACAAATGTCCAGTGAGACAAAATAAGTTTTAAGCTTCATGACTGAGCCATGCAACTGTTGTGTGTATATTTGTATGTTTCTTCCAGGTGAAACTGGTGTGTGAGTGCCTGTAGAAACACAGTCAAGCTCTGTGCTAACTTTTTGTCTTGGTATGCTAGATAGGTATGAGTTTTTCATGGTAGAGTTGGCAGTTCATCACTGTCGCATCTGACCATGAGAACTGGCTCTGCTAGGAGTTGCACTAGAACATCCATGACAAAGATCAGATACACTGCTGCTACCAGAATGTGACTGATGTCTGCTGGATAAATCCCTCACGAGGATGCCCAGGACCATGAACCCATGGCCTGCCACATCTTGTTGTGGACAGCTCAACCACTGGCACTATGGAAGTATGATCAGGCATGGTCACATTGGCTAACAGCAGATGATTTGGCTGACCTATGCCGACGAGGATTCCATCCCCCATTGCAGCAGATACACTGTCAAAGACACTGACTGTCCAATGTGTCATTCATCCGATCCATTGGATCTGCAACACAGTGGAGGCAGTCACACATGTCAGCCTGTGCCACATATATAAACCCTAAGAATTTTTTTGGAAGACCTATGGAAATGTGCCTGTGACTAAATGTTGATCCTAAACATATGCAGAGTGGCACAGGAAAAGACACCTGGATAATCTGGCGGATGGGCCACTGTTCTTCTCCACACACCCCTCACAACCCTCTGGCATAGCACCTTGCCAACACTTTAGCTACAGCAAGAGTCAACAGGCACTGAAGCCACAGTAACCATACTTCCCTGATCGATTGTCTCACCCTCCACCTGTCCGGTATCTAAGGTCTCACTGGAACAGAGTAACCCCCCAACTATGCCTCTTTTTGGCCACCATCATCAACAGAGTCTGCTGATATTCTGACAGGATTCCCTGTGATAATAAGCAACAAACACAGGAAGAATAAATACCTATCCCAGATGATCTTGGAAGAAGTTAAGCAAAAGGTAAGGACAACATCATCACAAATAACAGTAACACAGGGGGTAATATGTTTTCCCCTTTATATGCCCATTAATTATGATTTAAACAAGAACATGGACTTGAAGTCTAACCTAAGCCCATGTGTAATCAAATAGAATATGTTGATAACTGTAGCAATATGCAATCCCCCCACAATCTTCTTGTTAGACAGAGCTAACATATTGATTTAAATTTTTTTCTACTATACAACAGTATTTAATAACTGAGATTCAAAAGCCTACCTGGAATCTCCTACTGGGACATGATTGCTGTCCTGGAAACAGTAACACCAATGTCAAGTACATGATGTTCTCAATTTTACTAGGACAGGAAACTCTTAATTTGCTATTAGTAGAGGCTCTCTAGCAGCTGACCCCTGGTTCTCATCCAGTGACGGGCCACTGCAGCTGCTCTACCCTTTGCAGATGAGATCATGTCATTGACCCTATTGTGCACCTGATCATATGTCCTACTATGCCCACCTACTGAATTCACATCTGCAACTATCTGCTACCAAATCTGCATTCTGCCTGACCTATATCCATGTCTCCTCTCAAGCAGGAAGGCATTATGCAGCCTAAAACCTTCCACAATTACCTGATTCTCAGTGCCAGTGAAGGGTGTTTTTTGGGGCTTGAGACACCTGTGTGCCATAGTCCTAGGTATCCTAAAATACAACAGAAGGATAATACACATACCTATCACATAACTACAAAATAACTGTTTTTAGATAAAAGAGAAAAGGTAACGTTTCAGTATTGCACACTGGAGAAACATAAAACAGTCTAGATATATGAAATATGAACAACAGGCTGGATTCAAAAAAAGTAGAGTAACAATAGCAACATATCTTGTTTGTGCCATAATAAAAATGCAGCTTTGCTTCCCCACCCCCAAAAGAACATGCAAATGACACATTTTGCTAACAAACCATCATTGAAATATTAAAAGTGCTATCAAATGAACTGCCCCTGGAGCACGTCTACAGATTTAACACAAAACATTTCATTTTAAGATATTTCAATCATGTATAGCTGTGAAATGCCCTGAAAACCATCAGTACACTTCTGACTAATGCAGACAGATAAAAGTGTAGCCTTTGCTAATCAATATATATACATATATATATATATATATATATATATATATATATATATGTATATATATATATATATATATATATATATATATATATATATATATATATATATATATATATATCAGCTACTCAAAGGCCCTTAAAAGGGTGTCCAATTATTACTGTGCAGTATTATTGTCCAATTGGTAGTATAGCCCAGGGCTAAAACTATTAGAGTGGCACTGTACAATTTTACCAAAGGCATGCAAGTACTCTTAAGAGCTTAAATTATCTCTACACAAAACAGCCACAGTTAAAAGGTTTGAAAATATTTAATAATAAATAGTAACAACACAAGACAATACTTCTTGCTACATAGTGGTAGTCAAGAGTTTAGAGATCACAAAGTACTTAAAATAATTCAGTAGTACAGTTCTGATATCACAGAAAAGTCTTTCTAGTTTCTAGCTATTTCTAAGAGAAAACACAAGTCTAAGATAAACTTACTTGTAGAGCAAGACAGTGCTGTGAGTTGGATGGTCAAGACAAAAATCCATAATAATCTCTGATTCTCTCTGTTTTTAAAATCACATTCCTGGTTCCCATTACATCATTCTTCACACTTCCCTGGGTACCCAGGCTAACAGAAACTACATTTACATTCTTAACATCTCCTTGTGTTATCGTGCAGCTGGTCAGGAAGCAGAGCAATAAAAATACATTTACATGTTTAAATCTAGCAATTTATCTCTTGGTTAAAACAATAGAAAGAATGTCTTTACCTAGATCGGCCAGAGTCAATTTTAAAGACAGTCATAAAATGCTTGACTTAGCTTCCTTACAGTAGTTTGCACTGTTGTACATCAGTTTTGGCCGGCTAAGATCTAGCTGTATTCAACTGGACATATAAGAGAATTTAAGTACCTTTTATCTGCACTTTTTTCAAATAATACAGCATTTTAATTGATTTATTTGTGTTGCATTGAATATTAACTGAACTGGAAGTTTTGACTCTGTTTTTTCAGTTAGTGCTTGCTAGATTTGTATTGCCTGTTAGTAATTGCAGGCGGGGGTAGTCTCATTCATTGATATCCTGTCACTGCCTATTTAAGTGGTACATTTTGGAATATTTTCTGCTTAAAACCTCAGCTTTGGCCGGCTAAGATCTAGCTGTATTCAACTGGACGTATAAGAGAATTTTAGTACATTTTATCTGCACTTTTTTCAAATAATACAGCATTTTAATTGATTTGTTTGTGTTGCATTGAATATTAACTGAACTGGAAGTTTTGACTCTGTTTTTTTTTAGTTAGTTCTCCACCCACCCTCCCTGTTTTTGTTTTGGTGTTAATCTTGTTAGCTTTGAAACTGCCCGCTCCTCTTGTAAATTTGTGTTTGGATGCTCTTCTGGGCCCATCTCATTTGCTCACTCAATTGAGTGCAGTGAGATCATATTCTGATTTCAGGGCACTCCTACTGTGTACAAAGAGAGCATCTGGGAAAGAAAAAAATAAGCTTGTTTCCTGTAAGTGGTCTAGACTGCTTGTAGGCTTCTGAGCCCCCAAGCCTTTCTGTGTTGGAGGGAAGCCTTCTAGCTTAATTTTGTTTCTTAGAACTAGACAGTTTTCTAGTTTCAGCACTCAAATCTGTTTCTTTGAACTCAGCACTTATTCACAACTCATTGTAAGCACTAAATAAGCTGCAAATTAATACAGCCCTCAACTTTCCTCACTTGTCTATAGGAAAGCAGTTTTTAGTACTTAATAAATAAGCACCTATCCAAGCATGTCAAAGGGTCATCTCCTGGTGATTTCTGCTGTCTACCTGATGAATCTAGGCATCTTGGGGCAATGCAGCAATTGCCTCATGTACACAGACAACCCTCTCCCCCTACCACCCAACACTACAACCTGTGAGAGATGCACTTATATAACCAATCAGTAAGCAAAGCTCTCTTTATCCAAGACTGGACTAGACAGTCAAGAGGAGAAGATAAACACTTGCACCACACCACACTCATCACATAGTCCCTCAAAACCTACACCGCCAAAACACACACATAGAAAAACAAAACACACACCTACATTCGCTGAGGCTCTCAATAAAAACCTGCCCAAGCATCAAGGACCTCCAAAGCAAGAACACAAGTAAACTCCACCCCCCAACACAACCCAAATGACACATAGCCCACAAACTGTGTGTGCCACTCAAGCACAGCCCGTACGGCATAACAATGTACCCAACACTCTAGTCATAGGTGACTCTATAGTCAGACACACTGATGTTCCACTCACCAGGCTAAACAAGGAGAAAGTTACTGTCAGCTGCCTGTCAGGTGCCAGGATCCACCACATAACACATGCACTCAGGTCACTCCACAACAAGTACAAATATGACACTGTCATTGTCCATGTTGGTGTGAATGAACTGAGACGTACCTCCCTGAACTACATGAAAAGAGACATGGAGGAGGTCTCCAGTCTTGTAGCCCAGGCATGTATGACCCTAGCCCTGAGTAGCATCCTGACATCACCCAGAATGATACCACAGTACAAGGACAAAATGATTGGCTTCAACAATTGGCTAAGCTTCTGGTGTCATTCAAAAGGGATCCAGTATTTGTCTGCTTGGGACGACATGATGGACACACCACAATGCTTTGCCAGAGATGGCCTGCACCTGTTGCCCTTGGGATTCTGGATACTGGCTAATGCTCTTGCCACCCCTATAGTGCCTTTTTTAGGCAAGGTTTAGATGACAAACTCACAACCATAACAGGCACAAGCAAGAAAAATCTGAGGGTAATGCTACTGAATGCTAGAAGTCTAAACCTCAAAATGCACTCACTCGAGGCACTCCTTAAAATGGAGAACATCGACATCTGTACAGTGACAGGGAACTGATTCCAAGCTCCAGAGAGTACCCCTGCATTACCAGGCTATAATTCGTACCACACCTTTCGGCCACCTAACCCGGAATGAAGCACTAAACATGGAGGCGTGTCCATATTCATTAAGGATATCCACACCTCCAGGCTAGTTGCACAGCATAATGCATCTGAGATTATCCAAGTGCAACTAACTCTGGGCAAGACTGCAATCCAAATTGTAGCTTGCTACAGATCCCCCACCATGCCTCAGGACTCCCATTCCTCATTTCTTGATACACTGGAAAGTATTAGGGTACAACCCAACAACCTAAAAATGGATGATTTCAACTGCACCATCATTAACTGGGAAAACTACTCATGTGCCAACTCTTTTGCTCAACGTTTTCTGAAATTCATAAATTTCAATGCCTTGGATCAATTTATTCACACCCCACCAGGGGCAGCAATATCCTAGACCTGGTCATTACCAACATGGGCAACTGGTGTTCCACACCAGAGGTCAATTCCTTGTTGGTCAGATCTGACCACAAGTTAATCACCCTAGACATCCACATCCCACCCTCACCCCCAATTAGGGAAACCTCCGTAAAAAACTTCTCCAAAGCCAACTTCACACTTCTTAAGACAGAAGTGGAAAACTTCATGACACCCATGCAGATGAACAATAGAGGTACGACTGCTGAATCCTACACAGATGGACTTTATAAGCACTTACACAAGTGCATGGATCCTGCTATCCCTAATAGAACCAAGATGCTATCCTCCAAAAAAAAGGAAGCCAATCTGGTGGTCCTCTGCCATAAACAAACAGAAGAAAGAAACTATTGCAAAAAAGAGTAAAAACCCATGACTGGAGGAACTCCCTGGTCAACCTCAGTAAGAAACTGAGATCCCTCATAAAATCCATCAAAGCTAGTTATGAAATCAAAATTGCCACTGACTCTAAATACAACCACAGAGCATTCTATAGCTATGTCAAGAATCTCAATGGCAACACTCAGATCTGCTCTGAGTTACAGCACAATGGCACTAAATATACAGAACCAACTGATATTGCAAAGATCCTGACAGATAGGTTCAGTGCTAACTTTACCCCCCTCTCACCCCCTAGAGGGCCCATCTCTATACCAGAAGAATGCAATGTTCCTATAATCATGACTGCACAGGTAAAAAAACACACTCTCCAAAGCCAAGAACACAGTAT
The DNA here is from genome assembly GCF_019279795.1 of Protopterus annectens. Taxonomy (NCBI): domain Eukaryota; kingdom Metazoa; phylum Chordata; order Ceratodontiformes; family Protopteridae; genus Protopterus; species Protopterus annectens. The sequence goes on from NC_056731.1 coordinate 981,665,836, forward strand.
CCATGGGACCTGACAATATCCCAGGCTGTGTTTTACATGAACTACAGAATGAACTGGCACACTACCTAAGTACCATGTTCAGTCATAGCCTCACCTCAGGCTTTGTGCCCACTGAATTGTGCACCATGATGGTTATCCCACTCCACAAGGGGGGGAGCCACGACGGACCCAGGGAACTACCACCCCATTAGCCTGACGAGCCTGGTCTGCAAGGCCATGGAACGTATCATCATGGAATTCATAAACAAAGACATTGATAATCTCCAAACTCTGGAGCCTACCCAGTTTGGATTTGTAAAAGGCAGATCATGTCTCCTAAATCTGATTGACTTCTTTGAAGCAGTCAGCAAAGCCATAGATGAGGGTAAGGTGGTTCTCATAGCTTATCTAGATCTTGCCATGGCTTTCGATACCATCCCCCACTCTGGAATTATAGACAAGCTCACTAAACTAGGTATAAATCCCTATGTCACAGGATGGGTTGCCAACTGGCTCAAGGACCGAACCCACACTGTGAAAGTAGCAGAATCCAAATCCGACTTCAGACCAGTGACAAGTGGAGTACCACAGGGTTCAGTCCTGGGTCCTCTCCTGTTTGGTATCTATTTCTCTGAAGTACAGGCTAACACAGGAGATCTTTGGCTAATGAAGTTTGCAGATGATTGCAAACTAGGAGCCATAATTGAAACCCTAACGATGTGGGCATACTACAAAAGGGTCTCACTAAGACAAATGCCTGGTGTTAAAGCCATGGCCTGAAGCTCAGAGCCAAAAAGTGCATTGTCATCCCCTTTGGTAAAAACTCTGTACCGATGAACTACACATACTGGTAGTCTACTTAACACCAAAAATGTGATAAGAGACCTTGGGACACAGGTGGACAGTAGTCTCTCCTTTGATAATCACATCACCACAGTGATCAAGAAATCCTTCTATGTGGCTCACCTCATCACAAAAGGTTTCTCATCCAGAAAAAAAGAGGTCATTGTTCCCCTCTACTCATCACTCATTAGACTCATTATAGAGTACAACGCCCCTTTTGGTATGTACCTCACAAGACATCTACAGCATGGAAAGGCCACAGAAATGCCTCACAAAGAGGATTACTGGCCTCAAACAGATGCCCTACGCAGACCGTCTAAAAAAACTCCAGCTTTACTCTGTCACATATCGCCTACTCAGAGGCGATCTCTGCCTAACATACAAAGCTATGTCAAATTCAGAGCTGTTGGACATGCGCCACTTAAAGAAATCCCAGTCCCTCCAAGCTACACACTCTAGGGATCTAAACCTTGTCACCACAATAAACAGAACATGCCAGAGGGATAGATTCCTGTCCCAGAGACTTCCCATACTCTGGAACAGACTATCTAACTATGTCAAACAGAGCTCCTCATTAGCACTCTTCAAGAAAAATCTTGATGACTGGATGGGAAATAGGAAATTCACCCCAGGGATCACTTCTGTGGTTCTGCTCGACAGGGCACAGGAAAATTATTTTCTTGGGTGGCGAAAGCCAGGGTACATTTTTGGCTAGGCTTATATAGGCCCTAGCGCCAATAGCCTAGTACCTATCTATGAACCTATGAACATGTAACTCTATTTTTACCATTTAAGACAACAAGCCTGTGATTTACATTAATATTTACAAATGACAGAATTATCTATAAAATTCTATCTAGCTAGACTGGCAGCCTTCACAGGGTTCACTATAGAATTTTGAAATACTGAAATCCCAAATTTCAGTATTTCGAAATTCTATAGCCGAAAGCTTTAAATTGCGAAACCCCAGAAGCGCAAAATTCAAAATCCCAAACTTCGAAGATTTTTAAATAGTGCTGTGGTGTTGCGGTGTGTGAATGGATAGGTGTAAGTTCAGATAAGTATGTATGTGTAAGTGTGTTGGTTAGGGGCTTTAATGTATGTTAGTGTGTGTTGTGGCTGTGATGTGTGTGTGCAAGGGATTGTGAAATGTGTGGGTGTGAGTTACTTTTGTGTGTGTGATTGCACGATCTTGGAGTTAGTATATATAAGTAGGCGGGGTGTGGGGGGCACAGCCCCCCACATGATGTGTGCAAGGGTGCTTGCCCCCCTGCTTGTCTGTAGTGTGGGACTGTATGTTTGATTGTGGGGGGAGATTGTGTGTATGTGTGTGGTGTATTTGTGTAGGTTCGCAATTTTAAATTTCGCGGTTCTGGGGTTTTGGGATTTAAAGTTTTCGGCTATAGAATTTTGAAATACTGAAATTCAGTATTTCAAAATTCTATAGTGAACCTATATATATATATATATATATATATATATATATATATATATATATATATATATATATATATATATATATAAAACTATTAGAGTTTTCTTAATGGCATTTCTCCATATGCAGCATATAGTTGACAAAATGCAAGCATACCTTCTCAAGTTCAGTAATCTTCTGTGCAAATATATCCCAAAGAAATAGCTTCTTTTCTGTGCCCTTCACATAAATAAGTCTCCCTAGCTACATGGTTTGCCTTTTTATGTTGTAGATTCAGGTCTGTCAGCATGGTGAAGAAGCAAATCAGGTGTGAACTCTAGAATTGCTGAATCCTAAAAGCTTGGATCTGTGTATCAAATGTAAACATAATGCAGACACTCTCTCAGTGTTTGTTTTTAATGAATTGCAACAGTGAAGGATTACTGATAGGGAAAAGGAAAACACTACAGCAATGCAGACTACCTTACATCCAGTGGGTATGTCAGGTTAGACTTGTAAAGTGTTAGATGCAATTTTGTCAAGGTTGGAAGTGTAAGTAAGCATCAAAGAATGCACAGGTTCTGTTCATTAACATCCAACCTCCCCTTTATTTGTTGGCAACTGCATATTATATTATTGCCATTTAATATCCTCACACATTTTAAGGGCAATGTCATTAAATGGCTTGCAGACTGCATGTCTCACATTATTCGTCAGAGAAAGACGAATGAGCAACAAACACAGAGAGGTAAGACAGAGGTGCATATTTGCAAGCAGTACTCATAACTGGTTGTGTGGTCACTCTGTGCACTACATCCAAAATTAATACATATACAAATAATTGTTATATGGTTTCATACTACAGCAGATGATGTTGCATTTGCCTGTATGCAGAATGATTTCAGATTCTTGCTGCAAAGGTGTTTGTGTGGCAAAGAGGGATAAGGCACCCTTATTGTGTTCTGAAGACTCACTGGAGTGAGTGTTCAAACCCATACCTATGTAGGAATATTTCATGCATACTACCATTTTGTAGTGTATATGTCATATACTGTTTTTCCCTCATTTCAACTACGTATCCTTTTTTTTGGGGGGGGGTCAGTGTTTGTGTAATGCATGGCTTAGTGCAAACAAGGAAATTGAGAAAATTGAACGTCAGGTTTGGCTATAATTACTTCATTTGCACAAAGTGTGGCGGTGTGCAAACTCAGACTTTTCACCCATCCAGGAAGTTGACAGAACACCTGCAAACAGGACATCTGTAAAAGGGTAAAGGTCAAAAACAATATATTTTTTGCAATTTCTGCTATCCTTCATGCAACTGCACTTAGCGGCATTGTGCAGTGGTTAGCAAGGTTCTTCAACAGCTGCAGCCATCGAACACCTGCAAATGGGATTCAGACAGCCAATAATGGAAACTAGATACATTCAATTAATTCTGTTGGGTAGCACGCAAACATGCTAAGTGGCATTGCATGGTGGTTAACACAGAGAACTTAAGAATGATTAGGAAATTAGGAAATGTCATTTAACTAATTCTGTGGCAACAGATGCAAGTTTGGGCTGGATTACAGATGGTCCTGGGTTCTAGTACAGGGTTTGTAACCTATTTGTACTGTTGTGACATGGCAGTTTATAGCAATGAACTAAAAAATAGAGAACTGTTATTTCAACATTCTTGTGGCAACAGGTGTAAGGGTAGGATTGCCATATGCATGTTCCTGGGTTCTAATACAAGGTATTTCATATATATTTACTCTCACTTATAACACTTTAGTTAGTGCAGCTGATACATATTATATGTATGAGGGATAAGACACCATTATTGTGTTTTCAGACGTATGACTGAGTGTATACTGCCTACTATATTTCTGTACGTATAATTCTGCTATATGGACTTTCATGGCCTTCACAATTACATATGGCACATACATAACTGGATCTATATCCAGTAACCTTGTCAGGTCACACACGTACATAACACCTCAAACTGTCACCTGTATTTATGTATTAATCGTGACCAGGTCTGAGCAGCACTTCTTCAGTGGCAAAGATGGAAAATCAATGCTGTGGAAGAAAATGTTTGTATGTTATGCCTAGGAATGAACCCCGCAGTGTAAAAATCCATTTTCTCAGTATATAAATGCAAAAACTGATGTGTCATGTCATTACATTTATGTCACCAGTACCTGTTTGCAAATTTTACTCACCTAACAGTTACCTTCCAATTTCCAATATATATTTCCAGGCTACATCAGTAGACACACTCAAACTAAGGTGAAGTGTCAGATTAACCTTCCAGTTTCAATCATTTAATACCTCCCTGCTTGGTACGGCTGTTCTCCACTTAACATCACACAAACATGGTTGGCATCTTTGGCTGGGTTTGTGCACTACCTGTAAATGTGATTGCTGAAATTGGTAGGAAAGTATGAGTTTCCATTGCTCTAGTTCAGCTGGTAGACATGGCTAGTGTTAGAGAGGAAGGTGCCAAGTTTAGGGCACAGAGGTGGGGGTGTCCAGGAGTCCAGGATATTTATTGGATTCCTGGTAAATTGCCACAGCCAAAGGCTTCAGCAGGGGGACTATTCTGGCTCCCAGTGCAAATCTGAGGCATAAAATGGTGTGGCCCAGGCTGAATCCAATGCCAATGGCATCTCATACATTGGACAGCGGTGTAGGCATCATTTTAATAACCTACATAGGCAAAAAAGGGATATTCTCAGCCATTGTTTGAATGAATTTGAGACTGTGAACATCCCACAGGTGTGTAAGTATGACAATAAGAGAGTACTTGTAAGACTCAGACAGCTAAATATAGGCAAGACTGGTATGCCTAATTCTGTTCTGTTTTTTTTATGTTCTTTCCCAGCTGTCTCTCATGTTGCTCGAATGGAGAGACTGAGGGAAGCAAGTGGTATATATGCAGCACAAGAGAAGTGTTATTGTAGCTTTAATAGTTAAAGACAGCTTTTTTAAGTTTTTATACAGTTGTATCAATTTGAGCATGCATAGCCCAACTATAAAAGCAAGTATGCATGCATTACTCTGTAGCATTAACCAATTTTAGGAGTCAAATATTAGACTGCAACCAGAGGATGTGGGTTCAAAGGTTTACTATCAAAATAAAGAATGACGGTTAGGTGAACATGGGAATGTCGATCGTTAGTTGGCAGATTTCCATATTGCCAACCATAAATTCTGTGAGTGTCCTGTTCAGCGAATGCCATTGTGCATTTGCTCATATGTGGGGGATGTTTCATATTGAGATCACAGGACAGTGGAAACTGGGAGATTTACCCTTTTCCACACTGTAGTGTGATCTCTGAGTTGGAATATATAAGTGTCAGGGGGTGTGGGGAGTGCAGCTCCCCACAGAGGAAGGTGCAGTGGGCTTGCCCCCTCTGCAAAAAAATTACTGTCAGCGCTGTGTAGTATGGATCTTGTCTGTACGTACAGCTGAAAAGGGGACAACACACTTAAGTTGAATTCAACTTCATCTTAATTAGGTTGTCAATATTCCAACCTAATTAATATTCTGAACATTGAACACGTAAACCACATTTTTGAATGGTTTATGTTCCGATGTTCGATGTTTTAATAGTAAACGTGTTCAAATACTATGAATCAGAACTGTGCAATACTGCATTTCTTTAAGAATATTTGTATTAAATTAAAAAGTCTATACCAGTGGCACAAATACCCAAGTGTTAACTGTAATCTGTATAACTGGAACATGCATATGTGCAATATAAGCACATTTCAAGGATTTCATTCAGCAATCTGTAGCATAGTGGATAATGTTAGGATGCATACCTAAATGTAATAAGTCAGATAAGAGTTGTATAATTGTGTTAATCCATTGTATCTCACATATGATGGTACTAATTGTATCTCTTTTTTCTCTCACCCCAACCCTTATCTCTCCTTTTTTTTATTTTCTATTATATGTCATCAAAATCCCTCCATGTCATCAATGTGTACCACATCATTAAATGCTACACAGCACAGTGAGGTAGGCCAGCCCCAGTGGATCAGCCTCCCCCTGCTCCAATGGCTCTATCACTGATCCCCAGCATGTCTGCGAGCTAACCTGGCAGCACTATCTCTGCTGCCCCTGCACTACCTGCACCCTCAGGTAGTACTGCCCTGGAAGCTGGTACAGTTTTATACCTTTAGGAGAATAGGCAGAGGTGGTGATTTCATCACTTTCTGGGATATGCCAGGGATGGTCCATAGAGTCATGGCCATATCATTGGTGTATAACTACACAAGATGGAGAAGCTGCTCTCCCTCATGGTCTGTAGGAGGATAAAACATCAAGCACTCCAGCTACCAGTGGAGTAAGTGGACAGTACCGACAGTCGAGTGTGTGAGGACTCAGTTCTCACTGTCTCCAAGTTTGATGAGCATGAGCCTATGTTGTCCCCTACCTCACCCCAATCATGGTGTCTCCCAAACTTTTGTGCCCCTCACCATCCCTGTCTCTTGTCTTGTTTGTCTTGTTAGTTTGCATTTGCTTCCTCACCTACCCAACTTACCTAACCCAGACATGTCTACATCCCTTACTCAGCAGTCCTCTCTTACTGAATTAAAAAAAAAAAAAGGGGCACCTGTCCTACAAAAAAAAAAAAAAAAAAAAAAAAAAAACTATCCCATGTGTAACTCTCCATTTCGCAGATATGTCTTCTTGACACACTTGATTCAGTCCATTTGGTTATACGACATGATTACGTTGTTGTCAACCTTCTCTCTGGAGGTGGCAGTCCAAATTCAGCTAATATTCTGCACATATGATCAGTTTTTACTGTTGAAGAAATGGATAGCTATGTTTTTTTTCCTACCTCCCTCCTGCACATTCCTGTATTGCTTTCCCTGTGTTCTTCCCTCTGGTTTCTCCCCATTTCACCACTTTCTTATCTACCCCATTTTAACACCTATAATCTGGTCAAAAAGTAGAATCACACACAACACAAATAAGTAGCAGAAAAAGCAATACATCCCTTCACTTTTTGGCCTCTATGTTTGGGCGGAGTTAGGCATCGCTCAGCAATACCAAGTAAAAGGTGAGTGGCAGCACAGTGCTGTGGTTATCTATGCACTTAACCCTGCTGTACTATGCCAATACACATCAACACATGTGCAAAAAAGAATTAATGTCACTGCATTATCACTGTTTATATAAATGTATTAGATATACCTGGATTTGAACCAGTATCATCTGGACTTAAAAAGAAATGCACTAATGCATTTACAGCTGCTGGCACAGAATTGGTTAAGCAGCAGGTGTGCTTTATAGACTGAGTACTAATTATCAGACTTTAGCAATGCAGCTCGTGTTTCCACACTGCTTAACTATGTGCAAACAAGGAAAGTAATGGAAATCTGTATCACACATTCACAAACACTTTGCCAACCATTGCACAAACTCGCTGCTCACTAAGCTATGGAAAACTAGATATCATTATGTATTAGTGCTGTTTACTGTCCATTTCATGTTTATGACATGTGATCACATGTGGAAACTTAACAAACCGAATGCCCTATCTAACAATATGTCACATATGTACAATACAGACATGTGTTGTCTCCCCCCAAGCACTGTATCCCTGGTGTCTCAGTACTTTTTCCACACATATATCAGCTGCACTATGTAAATTACTTATAAATGTTGTGTGATATGCAATGCACATTAATCTGGTAACATGCAGAACTACAACTTTTGACCCATAAGCCCAAACAGCCTTACCTGCAAGACTATGGAAGGAATCATCATGGACCTTATCCACAGAGACATAGATAACCTTCAACACACTTGACCCTGGCCCATTTTGGTTTTGTCAAGGATAGATCTTTCTTATTAATCCTAGTGGACTTCTTTGATAATGACCCCAAAGTCCTGAATGAGGGATAACAGGACATACCATCTACATTAATTCATCCAAGGCCTTTGACACAATCTCCCATTTGGGTATTTTAGAGAAAATGTCCCAAATGGGGATTAACCCATAAATTACTAGAAAGATAGCCAACTGGCTCAGTGACAGAACACACACTGTCAAAGTTGGGGACAGCACCTCTACCACTAGACCACTTACCAGTGGAATAACACAAGGATCTTTGCTGGGCCCATGACTGTTTAGAAACTATTTCTCTGAAGTCCAGGCAAAGGTATTTGACCTGTGGCTTACCAAGTTTGTAAATGACTGTCAACTGGGCGCACTCATATAGAGTCAACCTATGATGTTAGCATATTACAGAAAGGGCTGACACAGACAAATGATTGGCGACAAATTCATGGACTGAAACTTAAAGCAAAACATGCCTCATTGTTCACTTTGGCAATTAAGTATCTCTGCTAATTATTATATACATAGCACCCCTTTAAACTACATATCACCCACTAAGCTCAAACACAGTGTTGCAAGGCTTGGAAAAACATGTCGATAGCAATCTACACTTCAATCACTATGTGCCCATAATGGTGAGATACACATTTTACATTGTGAACCTTATACATAAGGGCATCATATTCAAGACCAGGGAGATCATAGCTCCACTGTACTTTACTCTTATCAGACCACTAATTAAGTACAATGCTCCCCTTTGTCTGTACCTCACCAGACACCTACAGCAACTGCAGAAAACACAGAAGTTTCTGACTGCGAGAATCATGGGCCTTCAGAAAATTACACACATAAAAAGACTGAATGACCTGTGACTATACTAAGTGTCATGCAAGCTGCAGAGAGGTGACCTATGCCTGGTCTGCAGAGCAGTCTCAGACCCTGCCCTACTGGAAATGCTGGACATCTGCAAATAAAATGGGACAAGATTAACTTGCTCCAGGGATCTCAACCTAGCCTGTGACATAAATAGATTATACTAGAGAGACAGATATATCATCCAGTGATTGTCACTCCTCTGTAATAGACTCCAACTGCATGTGAAGCAGTGCTTCTCAATGACCCTTTTCAAGAAAAACCTTGACAACTGGATGGGTGGTTTTAAATTCACCCCTGGTGTGGCATCTATGTTCCTCATGGACAGGGGCAGTGCTGATCACAAAATTTTTCAGCTAGCAATGACCATCTAACTATACTCAATAAGGGTACTTGCATTTTTACACATCTAGGCTTGTACAATGCACTAGGGCCATAAGCCTGCTAACCCACTATGAACCTATGCATATCTCCAAACATCTTCTCTCCAACATGCCCTTTTGATGTCATTCACTATAAGTTGTCCTGTAGCCTTGTAAAAGGCAGACGTGCTGTGGTGCTAGTGTAAAGTGCTGAGTTCTATAGTATGTGTATTAAGATAGATAGGGGTTCTATTCTCATCGCAGTCAATTGTGTGTGTGTGTGTGTGTGTGTGTGTGTGTGTGTGTGTGTGTGTGTGTGTGTGTGTGGGCGTGCATGTGTGTGCACTTGCTTGACATTACAGAGAGCCCTTTTCACCATGTGGAACACTTTTATTCCCATATTCTCCTCACCAAATACTGCTGATGTCATTAGCTATATCTGATTTATGGATGTGCACTATTTTCACAAAGGCAGTGTCAGAGACTGGCCTGGAGGCCAGGCAGAAGTCACCTCATCCTATGCGAAACAGATTACTGTGACATGATTCCAGTCTATCCACATACATCATAGCATGGTTTGTAGGCACTGTCTTTTCTAGGTGAGTAACTCCTGTGATCTCCTCAACCGCTGCATGTATCTGGTGAGGTACATGCAAAAGACAGCATTATACTTTCTATTAGTATTCTGATGAGGTTCGAGTATAGTGCTGTAATATAATCATGAGATCAGAATACAATGGTGTAACTTATGATGTGCACAACATAGGCTTTCAATACCAGTGTGGACACTTGGTGGTCAAAGTTCAGATTGCTATGTGTGTGCATTCCCATTGCTTGCATCACTTGGTTTCAGCATAGCAGAACTGCCGTCACTCCTGTATTTAGCAGGGAATTCCACTTTGCAGAAGCCCAAAATAAAGACAAATTTTTGCACTTATTTGTAGACTGTGTAGCTTTGTCACAAATCATTTGTCTGTGTTAGCCACTCCTATAGAATGTTATCACATAGGTGGAGTCAATGATTGCACCCAGTATGCAAGAATCAGCAAATGTGGTAAGCCAAAGGCCATATACTTTAGCCTGAAATGTTCAGAAATAGATTTCAAACAGTGAAGGGCCAAGCACAGATGCCTGGGGTACACCAGTGGTGACAGCTCTACTGGTGCAGGTTTATTCACCATCTTTCACAATATGTGTTCTGTCAGTGAGCCAGTTGGTTACCCATCTAGTGACATAAGGTTTAATCCTCAGCTGGGAGAGTTTCTCAGTGATAGTTGGATGGGGGATTTTGTTCAAACCCTACACCAGTTGAGGAAAGCCAGTATGCACTAACCTTCACCAGAATCAATGGGCTCTAAAAACATCACAGATCACCCACCATGTGACTGTTCACATACACTTTCTTGACATGGTTGAATACATTCATCAACACACCCTGCACACAAACTATATTCCCCTAGCAGGGTGCACATCAACATGCATCTATCTCAGTTTGGTGGGGGCAACACTGGATTTATACATGTAGAGACACATCCTGACTCTCCTCATCTGTGAGGTAGACCAGCAGTCAACATGGACCTTTTCTAAATTGACACTAGTAATATCCCAGCTGTGTGCAACAGACCTGTGTGAGTTGTTAATGCTACATTGTGTCTGTTACATCTGTTAGATGCCCTCAAAGAGATCAAATAGGACATGCATGATGCTGACACTATCATGCTTTTGAACTTGACAAGCCCAAGGCATTTGACAGAAATCCACACTGAGACATTCATTCAAAACTGCCAGATGTGGCCATATACATCTATATCACAAAGTGGGTAGACCACTGTATCACATATGTGGCATCTATATATGTTGACATGTGTGAAGTGATCTTTATCTCAGGTCCAGTGATCAGGTCTGTACATCAGGTCTCTCTGTTAGGCCCTTTTCTGATCATTATTTAAGTGATGGAAATCACAGATGACATACACATCCTGAGTCCAAACATTTGTGGTCAATCATTGACACCAACTGTTACATTAGTATAATACAGACGTTATCAACAATCACCAAAGAATGCTGCCACAACCATGAGAACACCTGAAATGACACAAAAACATGGAGGATTTGCTACGTTAGGAAAACTAATAGACAACCCAAGTATAATTTAGAAATCACACCCTACAATAAGACCAGTATGTATGTTAACTATGTCCTGGGGTAGATGGTAAGTAGAATGTCCACCAGCATGTGGTCACAGTGCTGACTACTCCCTTGTATGTAACACAACGACTGAGTATGTGAAGGATATCCTGATCAGAGGCCATAATACCACCATAGTTCACAGCCTTTATCACACCAATAACTGAGTACAATGCACCCTTCTTCATGTTCCTCCCTTCACATCTTCCAGTGATGTGTAACTGAAGTGTACCACCTTTGCCACAGTGAGCTGTCACACATTGTACTGGCCATACCAAATTATTCTTTTTGTGGCATAAACATTACTGTCTGATGGAGTGGAACCCCCATCAAGTTGCTACACCAGATGCATGCCTGCTACCTGTTCCAGTGATGCACACAGTACATACATAGCTGTTTGGCAACACTAATAGCATGGGTAAGATTCGTGACAGCACGGATTGTGCCATATATATGTGTGTACATATATATATATATATATATATATATATATATATATATATATGTGTGTGTGTGTGTGTGTGTGTGTGGGATTGTGTGTATATATATATATATATATATATATATATATATATAAATAGTTATAAATAGATAGTTATAGATATATATCCCATGCACAACAGTCAGCAAGCCTGTATTGACCATAATGTTGCATACAGGTATAGTATTGTCCCTCTTAACAACTCCAGCAGATGTTACTGTGCCAGGATAGTGTGTGTGATTACTCTTATAGGCTGTAGACAGGGTATAATAGTTGTACAAGTGTATTTGTGCAGAATTATCTCTGATCACTCTAAATCACTGTATTTTGTCAGAGACATGGGATTACTGGTGGTATTATTCTGATATTATCCATGATTGTGCTTGCCTCTTTTAATGTTGTCCACTGAGCATTTACCTATGTCCCACTTGCTGAAGACCTCTGCTGAGATTGCAGTCATATTCAGGAAAATCCATTTGCACAGCTTCACAATACTCGTCCTATCCCAGTTGCTTGTAACATCCCTGACAGATGTCCTCTGCATTGTTCATGTGAGGATGCTTACCTCACACAGACATCTTCCCCATTGTTATGTCATCTTGTGTGACAGTTAGATAATACACATTTGCACTGTGCAGTCCCTACTGTACCGTAGTATTTGCTTAGTGTTGCTGCTACAACTGCCTTCCATTGACATGCCCTCATCTGCTGTACATTAGGTTGTTTCACCTGTCCTCTTTCACTGTGTTCATTCCTACAATTCATCTGTGTTACCTATTCAATACACACACACTTCACCTGAGCTTTATTTTACATGACAGTCCATGTACCCTTACAGATCATTTACACAACTTCAGTACAAAATGCTAAGAATGGGATTTTACAATACTCTGCACTGTATGCACTGCGCTGTACAGTGTTTGGGCCATATTGCTAATCACACCTCTCAACTGTCCAGATTTTCACAGATCATCCATCTTTTTGCCTTATATATCTTTTGGTGTGTTCCTTATTAAATTTGTGGTTTTCTGCCACATCACTTGGATGATATCAGGACTGATATGAAACAATAATTACACACACTTGAGTTTCAGACTTCAAATCCTTCAGAAAATGCATCTTAACACAAACCCCTTTTTATTCTAGCACATTTCCAAACAGCAAATATGCCAAATCTGTCCATATTTCTGGGTTTTTGTCTCCCCATTATGTTGGCCTTTGTCAAGAAGTCCTACACTAAGAGATTGAGAGCTGTGAAGACTATTGCCTGTTAAGCCTTGGTGAATATCATGGCATTCCACACAAAACCATGGAACTTCACTGCTCTGACTTAAAAAGGATTGATATGTGCGTTATCTTATACAATTTCCTGGCCAGCCACAAAAATCATGATTATTTACATTTAAACGTGGTGCGTGACATGAACATGCAATTAGTGCTGCTGCTCAATGCTCATCTCTGCACACACATGCAAACTCCATGTAAGCTTCGCAAAGCCTACACAGAGTTTACTGAATTTCAAGGCATGTCTCAGCTACTAGACAGACCTCAATAACCTCTAGAGTGAGAAGAGCTTGTAGGGAGTGGAGCTTCATGGTTAGACTCCTAGCATTGATCAGTAATGCCTTCATATTTTCCTTTCTTTGTTTTGTTATGTTAGTAGGTTTATCAAATTGACATTGCCTACAAAAGGGCACTTTGTGGGTGGACAATGTTTTTGCCAATAATCAAAACCCTAGATGGGACAGATGCAGGCAATCCCCTGGTGAAAGGAGTGTTATTTGTCATTCATATCCTCCCATGCTGTCAAATATTCAAACTCCTTTGAATGACACAAGAATACCAAATATTGAAGTGAATTATCATTTGCTCATATTGCTGCATAATCCTAGAAGATTGTAGAATGCTGCTCAGTGCTAGTCTCATACTTGTCTTAGACATATAAAATATGAAGTCCATCATGTCTCTCTTTGTATAGCCCAATAAGGTACACCTCAAGTCATTAATACTGGCATGAACTATGACAGAGCCATACTGGTACTTGTTGTTCAAGGACATGAGTGCAGCATGATCTGATGGATCCTGGCACCAGACAAACTAACCATCATTCTTTCCATGCTCAGCCTGGTAAGAGGCACATTTGTATATCTTAGAGTTGAATCGCCCATTGCAAGTATGTTTGGTTGGGTTGATGCCCGATTTATGGGTTCTGCATCTGTGACTTTGGGACTCCTTGTGCTATGTGAGGAGTCAGGCTTAACTTGCTGAGTGTGCTTTTATGATGAATGTTGTGCATTGTGATGGCCATGAAGATGTGTGATGTACTGCTGACAATTCTGGTGTCTGAGTTTACTGTGAGTGGGATTTTTGCCTCCAAGGAATTTATATATGTAAATCTCTCCCACACTGTGTTTTGCTGTTTGAGTAATAGATGATTGCCAGTCAGCATGAGACAGTTCTTACACTATCTTATACCCATCTCAGTCTGGCAGAATAGAGACATTATGGAGAATTGCTGGTCCATGATATAAATAGGAGTGACTCTGGGGGCAAGGGTAACTATAACTTCTTGGAGTTTGGTTTTCACATACATTTTAGGTGGACTTGCTACTGAGAATTTAAAGCTCAATACAAGACAACTAGCCTAGAAATGTTTTTTTTTGCCACCAGCAAGAACCAGTAAACTAATTATAGTAAAATAATAATAATAATAATAATAATAATAATAATAATAATAATAATAATAATAATAATAATGATACTAAAATCAGGGCAGGCAGTATCTGTACACTGAATATTAAGCAATTTGTAGCAAATATCTTTTAGCTTGGTGAATAGTGTAAGGGGGGGGCAGTAAACAGATACTTATTTGCTTATTGTCAATAACCAATATACTGGGAGAAAGAGGGATTATGTTGTCAAGTTTTCATAAGGGGCAGCTAATAACAGATACAGTTGGGTTTAGACAACAACAACAGGGCAGGTGGGAGTGCGAAACAATTAGTCCCTTAGCTTTGAGATGACTGTCCTGGAATTGCCTTAATGCAAAGACTAGTCCTGACCATACCTGACATAGACTCATAACATTACCAACAGTTAGACCACTTAAATGGCAAAATGCAGTGTAACTATGTACTGGGATCTGTTTGTCTTGTTATATATACAGAGTTAGATTTTGCAGTGTTTTCAATGCATAAAGATGTGCTGCATAAGACTTCTACATTACTTTTCGAATCAGAAAGTATTTTCATTCCCTTTTATCCAAAGCATAGCAGGCAGTGCTGGCAGCCAGGGGTTTACATCTATTATGCATTTATGCGCTCATATCCTGGCACAGTTTTGCTTCAGATACTTCGCACTCACATCGGTACTACCATGCAGGGGGAGGTATCAAACTGCATACATTTTTTTACAGTTATTGTACAGGTTCTTTTACAGCACGCTACAAAGTTTACTATTTCTTGAGTTTCTCAGGTTTTACATATCATAAGAACAGTGTTAGTCTCTACCTTCCCATGTAATCAGTTGTTAAAAGCACATGGTAAAGAATCCTGTTAAGTCATCTTTATCTCATTATCTTATAGTGTCAGCCGATTATTTTTTGTTTTCGTCTTTTCCTTTAAACTGTTGAAGAACTAAGTAGCAGTGGTTTATGTGTGAGAATACTTTAAAGGAAGGGAGATGTTCAGTCAGCTCAAATGTTTTCAGTACAGTGTATATTCTAATGTAGCTTTGATTCAGGCTTGTAAGAAGGTATCAGATTAGAAATTGACTTGTATAATGACTTCTAGGTTAACATCCCTTTGCATACCTATTTACCCCAGGGAGACATCTGATTACACACCCCTAACTGTCAAACTGGATTTCCATATCTTAAATCATTCATCTGTCACTTTCTTGTTCTTTTACTAAATTATACAAATTATCTTAAGGATCATGTAAAATGCTTTTAAATACTCAAAAAGCAATTTTTGGTTAGTAAGAAACAGTAGAACCAAAAGACATACACAATTTTGATATGCTGAAGAACATTATAATGCATTTACAGACTTGCTCAGAATCACTTTGAAAAAAAGTGGTTCTGTGCCTTTCTCCTGCTAATCCCTTATGAAAGAGTTTGTTTACTGTTATGTAAATCACAGGTGCCTCTAGGCTATGTGATGTTACACTTCATGAAATCATTAGATTCCAAAATTATTAGTTTATTAACTCTTCATAAGTCGAAAGTTAAAAAGAAATGTGTGTTTTGGGTTTATTTTTTGAAAAAAAATATGCGCGACACCTTTCATTGTGGAAAATATAATAGTGTACCTGATAATATAACACTGACTATGTTTTATCTCTTAGAAGAACATGTTAAGTTTATTTATTTACTTATTTTTTATTGACCTTACTGAAAATGTATTTCATGTTAAGGTTTTCAGCAATGTGATTTCTGCATACAGCAATACCTTATTTCCTTACCAAGGCCAAACATTTATTTATTGTGCAGTTTATTCATTTATTGTGCTGTTTATTTTTATATTTATTTATCTGTTTATTTATTTGTTTACTTATGTATGCATGTCCAGCATGATCTGGTTTCAAAGCTATGTAATAATATTTATGGACCAAGTTTACATTTTGATTATGGTATTTTGTGTTCTTTTGTGTAGTAATTGGCAGCACTTTTATTATGTGGAATTTTAGTACATGTGACATTTTAATTTCCATAAATGGAAAAACATTATTTGCTTTACATGCTAATGTGTTATTATGACTTAGTTGCACTGGCTGTGCTTTTGTAAATATGTTGATGAGGGGTCCATATTATTTCATTGAACATACACATCATCGAATGACATTTCAATTGAAATGCTGTTCACTGATCATCCCTCATGTGGGAACCTGTGCTCCCCACATGCCCCCACTAATTGTATATACAAAATCTGAGATCTCATTACAGTAGGCAAAGGGCAAATTTCCTGATCCCCACTATTATACAAGCTCAATCAGAACAGTTTGACGAATGACTATTGACAACATTACATCAGAAATGCCATCCAATAATGTGAAATTTTGATGAAATAATAGGGACCTGTTGATGAGACTGCAGAAGCTCATATTTAGTGAACAATGTGACTTTTTTATTTTAGCATTTACCACAGTGATCACTTTTGACAATCGCTATTTTAGATTATCCCCAGGATTTAATAACATCTGTGTAGACTCTGTGTAGGGCCTACATGGAATGTATCCAAGTACATGGCCACGGTTCCCCCTCAGCAGTGCACCATATGTATTACTGATGGCATGTTGTCGAGGGAGAGCCTAGGAACAGGGTTGTTGAATTGGTGTAAGGAGAAGTCTATAGGCTACCTGTGCTTGTGGATGGCCTGTATTGCTCCCCACTAGTGATGAAAATCTGTGAAATGGGTCAAATGTGTACTATTTAAATTTCATTTTTTTTTTCTGTTTTTTGCATGTTTGTGCGGTGAGGTGCAGAGTGCAGCAATGTCAAGCTGTACTCACATATAGACAGCTGACACCTGGCAAATATCTAAAAATAGAAACTGGATGGCATTAATAGTCATAATTACATATTTATGCAATTTTAAATATTTTTTTCTGTTTATTTTTTATTGCTGTTTGCGAGGCATGGCGCAGAGTGACACAGAGCTGAGCAGCGCTGATACATACATAGCTGATAATTGCTAGACATCTAAAAATGGAAACTGGATTAATTAATTATGTATGTCTGGGACTATTTAAGAGTGTTTGCACAGCACATCAAGGTGCCTAACAACACTAACAGGTAGCCTAGTAGTATATGTGAAGATATACTAGTTCTCATAATATCCAAGCAGCTAAGTGGGTAGCGATATAGCCTAATGCTTAGCAGGTCCTGAGTTCAAGTCTGTAGCAGTGATAAAATGTCTGTAATTTAATTTATTATATATGTTTAATTTTAAAAACAAATTTGTGAAATAAGGCACTGATGTGCTGGGCTGAGCACTGCTTAAACATGTTAATGGTTACTTTTTGAACAGTTCTAAGCTGAGCTAAACTCTCAGTTATGTGAGTTCTCACACTGCTTACATGCGCTTAGCTGGTTTGCATGCTGCTAAGTAACACTGTGCTTTTTTAAATGTTGCTCGGTGACGTGTAAGGACGGAAAAACAGTCAATATTAAGCACAATAGGTGGGAATTCTGCAACACTCTTTAGAGTCTTATCTACTGTAGATATGGCAGGCAGTGCTGGTGAAAGTGGACACTTTTGGCTACAGACATGGGTGCCAGAATCATAGATCCAGGGGAAAGTTAGCCACCCAGTTTTGCAGCTGCAAGACTTGTTGAGAAAAATTAATGAAGTGGAGCTTTTACACTTACTTTACTTATAAACGTCCTTATAATGTTAATCAGGACAGCGAACCTGCTCATCCTGTCCAGTAAGCAGGGTCCATACCTTTGCTCACTTACTTTACTTATAAACATCCTTATAATATTAATCAGGACAGCGTACCTGCTCATCCGACCCTGTAAGCAGCATCATATCTTTGCTCACTTACTTTACTTATGAAGCTTCATAAACCATTCACTGAATTACCTTCAAACCAAATAAGTAGCATCCTTACCTCTGCTTGTTTATCTATTCAACAAAAACTCCTTGAAAGGCACCACCAGACACCAGAGGGGGAGCAGAAGAGGGGAAGCCTGTCCCTCTTCTCCACCAGCAGCCTGCCCAGGCTGTTCCCCCTCACCATCAACTTCCATCAGCTAGCCACCTTTAGGGGATAAGGCCAGACATCATTCGGTGTACAATAATTACCAGAACATTACCAGCCCCTGGCAATTACCTAATGCCTACCAAAGCATCCCCTGCCACTGGAGCAAGAATACTCAACCCCAACCACCAAATGAAAGCAACTGCATATCACCCTTCCCAAACAATTCCTTTTACATGCCCAATGACATGCAGACCTGAAAAACTTCAAAATGCCATTTAACAACCGCCTTGCCAACACCAACTACCCATATCAAAAGTAAGGTACCTAAACCCCATGATGGCTTTAGTAGTCTGATCCCACTTTACTCTATCAATACACTTGAATGCCACCAACAATATACCAAACTGAAAATGCCCTATGCCACAGGTCAAAACCAGATATACCAGAATGAAAATATCCAATGCCACCTGGTCAACACAAGATTAGTGACATGCCAACCCCATCCTGCAAGCAACACACCTTAATAAAACTAAATACACCTTAATAAAACTAAATAAAGTAGAATTACCCATAACTCAACTGTACCGCATTGACACATCCACTCCAAAGAACACCTTTCCTTTAGTCTACCGCCTTCAAACTACTAACCATGGCTCAACCTTTCATAATGCCAACCTCTAGCCATAACTAAATGCCACAAAAGCTATAAACCATTAAACTGAAATTTGCACCCCATCAAAGAAAACCCATCTTACAGTATTCAACGTCTGTCCTCTACCCACTCAACCCAGGCCGCCCCTTCAAACCATTGAAAACCCACCAAAGCCACAACACGATTAACCCCATAGCTTCCTATGCTGCTGACTGTTGTGATTCTGCCTTGCCTGTAAACCCCAAACTTCCTATAAACCCCCCCCATCACCTTGCCCCAAACATACTTCCCTCCACAACCTCATTGTGTGGCATTTCCAACAATGAAAATCCATGCAAGAAAGTCATTACCTTTCAAAACCATTTCATCAGGGCACTGACCACTGGTCTCCCATCTGTGACCTCCTTATGCACCACCCAAATGACTGGGATATCCATTGAAATAGGCTCCATAACTCCGATTCCTCTTCCTTCAGGTTGCCGTCCTTAGCCATCCAATTCCACACCTCTGCAATTTCCGTCATTAAGTGCTGCCCCTTTGTGCTCCCCATTGCTTGCCACTGCTTCTCTCACCTGTGAGTTCACTGCATATCATCACAACTGGTACTCGGCACCACCATCTACAAAGAAAAGGACAAAGTAAACCCTTTAATATGTAAAGAGAATGCTCCACCTTATACCCACCTATTCCAACTTATAGCAGCAGCGTTCCAAAACTCCCAACTAAAAGAAAGAAAAAGAGATGTAAATCATTTTAAAATATATAATTCACATGCCAAAACATCTTCAAAGATAACTTCCTGCCAACCCAGGAAGGAATGACCACAGTCACACACCTCTATGCCAAGGCAACCATAACTGAGGCTATGCTTCCAATGACCCTATCTAATACCCAATATAAATTTAACTACCAGTCGAATATGTTGAAACTAAACCCAACACATGAAGGGACCTATCAATATCCACAACCCGGATAACCATTGCGATTCCAGACCATATCAAGTAGTGCACTGTATAAGCTAAAGTAGCTTATATTGTAAAACCAGTAGCCTAGGTCTCAACCTTCCATCTCCAAATGGGGCACACTAACCCACCCAGAAACCAGATAAAACCCAACCCGACAGACTGTCAACCTGGAGAAGAAAAAAAAAATTACAACCGACATTAACTATTCCTCCCGACCAGTGCGCTCCTGAACTGCTGATGTGCTTTTGCAGCCATTCTAACTAGTGATATCATAATCACATATGTCAAGTAATGCACCAGCCTTTCCATGAAAAATTTACTATAACAATCTAGTGATTCATCATATACGTATGTGCCAAGAGAATTGACATGGCTCTGCATATGCTGTGACTAAGATATAAAGTACAAGATTGTATAACAGTGAATTCAGCAGGGTTAAATGAGGAAATCTAACACCTAATACAATACATTCCATCTACTGAAAAGAAATGTCAAATCAAAGAGGTAGGTGTCACTCATCTTCTATATTTGAATGAGACAATGAGGTTTGGGTGTTTGTTTAAGTACTTATTACATACAAACACATGAGTATGGATACCAGGAGCATTGAACTTAAACTGACTGACAGACACCTGCGTGCTCACATCTTGACTACTCACTACATAATGGCACTCTTGCTTAAACGTGCTCAGTACTTATATGCATGTGCCTGCTGACTGGAAAGCTTCTTAAAAGTGTATCACATCTTCTGATCTACAGTAGGCAGCAATGTGTGAGACAAGTCCTTGGTACTAGATGTTTTTAAGACAATTAATCAAGTATTATATCTGTTGCAGCTTGCTCATGATTATAATGCAGTTATATGTAGTTTCATAAAACTCTTGTGGAGTTGTCTATTTGCCAGAAAAGTAGCTGTTTTAGGAGGAACCCAAAATGTGAGGCAAAATCTGACATTCTGCATAAATGTGTACCGCAAAGGTATGGTGAACATACAGTGACCGCTAGCAAACAACATTTGAAGCAGCCCCACATCTGCACCACCCCGTCCGTGCATGTGCAGACTACCACACTACTTCAAGCAAGCCTCACACTCCAAGCCTAAAGCCCGCGAAAAGAAATTCAAGGTTCTATCAATGGGCAAAGCATTTAGCATCCACCACAGTCAAACACAAAGTCAGAGACCGAAATGCACCCTCTACACTCTCCAGCAACCCAAAAACAACAAGGCACAATTTTTTTTTCTTATTTCCTTTTTCTTTCTCCCCCCCCCCCCATTTTGACTGTGCATTTCTGTCAAAGTGATATACACCTCTCACCACCTCTCAGCAATAAGCCCAATGGCAACCAAGCTTACAGCATAATTGCCCAGGCCCTGCCGGGATCATCCTCTAAGTCCGTTACCCCACCCACGCATGTGCAAATTGACAACCGTTCTTGTGGGGAAACTCTCAACGTGCCAAACCGGCACATGCTCTCCTTAACAACCAAGCAACCGCAAAACTCTGCCTTACCACTAAAGACCACCAACAAAAGTACAAAGTCTGTGAATCTGTATGGCTGAAAGGTATAATATTCACCTTTCCTACTGCACCGCACCACCCACATGCACACCATTCTAACTTTGAGCAAGGAACTGCCCCCCTTATACATTAACTCCATAAACGACATCTGGTACTCCTTCAGCACCATGACACACCTAATGAAAGTGCAAATAAGACAGGTTCTTCCATACAAAACAAAGGTATGATTTTACTGCATGCATAGCAATTACCTTTGTTTCAATCTTATACTGTTGGGAAACAGTCTGTGTTGCTAACTCTGTATGGATTCTCCTGGCAGATCAGTTTCCAGCTTCTTCGCTATAGTTGATTCTCTTTCCAAGAGCTGCTGCTTTGGACTCCCAGTCCCTTTTTACAAAGGGGCAAATGATCTTTGCCTAGGTTTTCTTCAACCCTCTTTTTGCATTACAGTCAAATAATTCATTCGAAAAAAAGACGTATCCTTAATATTATGACTAGATGTCTATGTTATCTTCAAACAGGTACACTTAGGAAAACATTTAATATATTTATAGAAACATCACTACTATAAATATTATTTATACCACCACTGATAAATCGTTGGGTTACAAATGATATTTACAGTACTATGTAGATATTTTTCTATTATTTGTGCTGCTCGGTTTTGTGAAAACCACCACACTCAAGTGGTACTTTGCTGTGCAAACACTGGAGATGACAAGAGAGGCCCCAAAATCAAGGATAATATGTACACACTCCTCACAACCTCCCTAAATGGAATGCCTGAGAGAACAGCGACCCCCAGCCTACTGAGCCATAGCCATAAACTCAGCATTTCTCTACATCAACCGACTAATGGCAATACATAATTAATGTGGAATTATTTAGATGACTTACTTCTGCAGAAATTTTGCATATTTACTGATATTGGTGGATTGTAATGACAGACGTTTGAGTGGTCTTTTATGGTTGAAATTTTCTGAAATGGGTAGTTTTGTCAATATTGGTTCATACATTTTGTTTCATTGCTCACAAGAAGACTGTTCCAAACAACAAATTTAAAACACATTCTTAATAACTGGAGCTGTATTATACAAGGAATATAATTTAATTTAATCAGGTTAATACAATCAGGAAGATACATCAGAGAACGTATACATGCATACTTACACACAGGATGCAGGAGATCAAAATAGGGGAAGAGACCAGTCACCAATGGTGTCCCCCAGGGTTCAGTGCTGAGACTTTTTCTGTTCGACGTATACATCTCAAAAGTAAAAGGAAATACTAAAGGGCTTTGGCCAACTAAGTTTTAGATGACTGCAAGCTAGGAGCAGTTATTGAATCCTCAAATGACTTAACCATCATGCAGGAAGGTCTGGACCAAATAATAACTGGTGCCAGATTCATGAATTGAAACTAAACTCCAAGAAGTACATTATAGTATCCTTTTGGAAGTCATCTACTCCAGGGAACTGCCAAATTTGCAATGCCCCTGAGAAATGACCCAGTTTTTTGGCATTGGGAAAGTGTGTGCCCAGAGTCATAAGAAAGTCTTTCTATATTGCACAACTTATAAACAAATTGATTGTGACTAGATCTAGAGATGTTATTTGCCCCATTTACAAAGCCCTCATTAGGTCAATCATTTTGTATAATGCCCACTTTGGCATGTATCTGTCTAGACCCATGCAACAATTGGAATACCCAAAGAGATACTTTACTAAAAGGATACAAGTCCTAAACAGTAGGTTTTGCATGGACCACCTCAAAGATTTATCACTATATCCAGTATCCTACAGGGTGCTTAGAGGTGATGTATCTGGCATACAAGGCATACTCTGATCTAATACAGATGGGCCTACTATACATCAGCAAGTCAAATGGCATCAGAAATGCTCAGTCCAGGTATCTAAACTGAATGTTGTGGAGAGATGGATATATATCCAGAACAGATTATCCATTCAAGTAAAACAAAGCTCATCCCTGTCATATTCAAATGCAACCTGGATCTAATGATGGGTAATAGAAAATGTACTCCAAGATTACCCCTTGTGCCACTAATGAATAGAGGCAGTTCCTAAATGCTGCATCCCTTACATGGGTCCCCTCAAATTATCTACAATGTGATCACATTTATTCTCACTAGGGATACTATACAATTATCAGCCATGGGATAGGCAATCAATGTTGCGGTAGTAAATAGTTTTACAAAATTGCCCTTTTTAGATCACTAAGTGCCCCTGTCACCCTTCACCCCTCCAGTCTTCAACAGCTTCCAGTGCCTCTGGCCACAAATATGTGGTCTTCAGGATTCCAAATCTTTGTTGGGCTCCTGGTTAAAAATCATGAACCCAGGCTGCGGAGTTTCCAGGGCTCAGAGTATAAGGCAGAGGCCTGGGACTGGTTGTCCAGGGAACTTACCAGTGGTAGTGATATCCCCCACACAGGTGAGCAGTGTTGTCACCATTATAATGACCTAAAGAGGAGAAAGAGGCAAACCTTGGACACCTGGGTCCAAGAAGCTAGAGGAGGGAATGCCCCACAAATATGTAAGTAATTTTTCCTCTGTTTTACCAATATGCAATCTGAAGTTCTGCAAAACTGATATGCATAATGGTGTGCTTCTCTTCAAACAGCTGCAGCTGAGAGGGCTTGCAGTGTCATGCACCATGAGTGTGGTATGTATATATTTATGTTGCTAACTGTAGTGCAATAAGCAAGAAAGAGTAATGCATTTACTGCAATAAAGTAAACACCATAGAACTCTAGTGCAATAAATGGGCAAGTAGAACTGTAGTGCAATAACTGGGCAAGTAGAGGTGTAGTGCAATAAATGGACAATAACAACTGTTCTGCAATAAATAATAAACAATGCCAACAACAGTAAGCAAAATTATCTACAGCAGGATTGTGTTGCCATAACTATTACAGTAGAGCTGCATGCTTTACTTGTCTATGGTAAGGCTGCTGCACTCAACTGTAACACTGTAATAGCTCTAGAATGCATAATGGTTCAGTCACATAATGTTCTCTTTTTCTCCCACTTCAGGAACAAAGGATATACAATATATGGTTCAGGTTGCCCATGTTATGCATGTTATGAGCATATATGATTGTGTTAAAATTTCACAGATAGTTATCAGCAATGCCAATAAAGTTTTTTTTTTTCAGATGTCCCCTGCAGTCCCAGCTAGTGCATTCTATTTCCATGCCTGCCAACTAAGGCATGACAGATGCCTATATTGTGTAGTGTACACAAATGTGCCTTTCAAGTAGCATGATTTCAAATAATGTAATTAAAACTGCCTAATCCATCTGTCGCAGGATTACCAGAAAAATGATAACCAGGAATACAATGTATTATCAAATTTGCTTACAGAGCAACTTGGTAGTTATCAAAGTCCACATTATGTCAAAGTGTTCTGTGTAGTAAAGTACCTACATTTGTTATTGCTTAGCCCATAATAACCCATTTTAACAACTTGAGAGGTATGTATGTGCTACATCTGCTATAGGAGAATTGTAGTCACAATCCTCAAAACCGACACTAAATTACTGTATAGTATTTAGTAGCTGTATTTTCAGGGATATAGTCTGCATTGTCAGTAATGGATTGGTTCTCTCTGTCTTTCCCCCCACTCCTTATTTGCATTTATTTATTATTATTTATTATTATGATTTAATATTAACATATGTTGTTAAATTAACTATATGTTTGCAAAATGTGATGTAATATTGTTATGTGTTATTATGATTCACTATTAACATACATTGTTAAACTAACTATGTTGTTGCCCTTATGGCTTATGTCTTACTGGCATGCTGTTAACATACTGACTGTTATGTTATTGACTGTTGTGTTACGCATACTATGCATTAATATGTATTTGTATGAATTAAAATGATGTTCCATTCTGTTAATACTAACCATGATTTAGTTATTAATAACTTTAACATATTGCTATACCTCTATCACCACAGCAGATCAAGGTAGGCCAGTTCTGGCTGATCCCCCTACCTTGCCTCTACCAGCCGTGGCAGCTGGTCCCAGCACATCTAGGACCCAGTCTGGTGGTGCCTCCTCTGCTGCCCCTGCACTACCAGTGGCATTGGGTAGTACTGCCCCACAGGATGAAGATCAGCCCCCCCTCTAGAAGTGGTGCCAGAAGGGGGTGTTGTCTCCCAGGATGAACAGCTAACATAAACATTGGAAATTCCTCCTTGTAACAAGACCTTCCCTCATTCATGCTGCAAATTACTATCAGACTACAATACATGGCCTAGCAGTTTCCCAAATGATGGACATATTCTTATATTTATACCCCATCTTACCCAAGAACACATCAAACATGTTGCCTAGTATTCTGTTATTCTGTTAGTGAAACCATTGCCTAACATATTTTGCTTAAACATATGCATTATTTGGAGTTGAAAGGGTGGCCTCACTCTAGCTCTGCCTCTACAACAAGACTGACAAAGCTCCCACACTTCCTCCTACAGGCTGTTGTCCTCCAAAGTGTTCACACTCTCTGCCTATGTCTATTACCAGCAGCAGCTGCACCCTGTAGCACACACATCATGTTGTTAAAGTTTCTGCTACAGACCTACCCTCTGTGATGATGTAGTCTCCTCACCCCAATAATGTCAAGCACAACATATCAGAAAAGGGCCCTAACCTACATGAAGGCCTTATATATTGTACAGTGGTTGCATGTCATTGGCTGATGATAGTGCAAATCAACTGCATTAGCTGCAATTAGCATTTCAGACCCACAGATTGGTTTAAAGGCAATCCCCTGCTCATGGGAAGCATGTTTAAAAGGCAAGCAGCTGGCGATAGGACACCAGTCTGTATGAGCCTTTCCTCACACAGAGCATGCCTTTGTGAAAACTTTACTGTCACCACATATCAACAGAGGAGTACTGCACTCCATCAGTTATACAACTGATTTTGTATTCAACGGGATGCAGATTGGTGAATAGACGCATGGGGAATAGGGATTACAGCATTAAGCCTGTCATAGACCTGTGATAATGACATGTCATTGATCTCTTGCTGACTCACACATACACAGGATGTACTATACATCAAGGGTGCATTGTCTGTTGTCATTGTGGCACACTGGTCTCATTGGACTGCCCCTTTACAGTGGTTGTAATAGCACACTGCTAATTGTGTGGCACTGTTCCTATGACATATTATTGGGGGGGTTGCTTATAGGGGACACATCACAGTAGACCCAAGTGTTAGGTTTATGATCCTACAGGAGTGTCTGTCGTGGCACACATGGGAATACCTGACTATAGCTACTATCTCAGTTGTATCTACCCATTTAGCATGTTTGAACACTGTGGAGTATAACGCGTGTGAGCAAGTAATGTATAGTGCCAACCATGTTGTCTTTATTGTAAGTCTACATAGTGTACTTCCACGTATGTGATCTTGTAAAGTGGTCCCCATTTTTGTCTATCAGGAATCATGTTTCGTAGATACCATGCACCCTTCTCTGAGTGGAAAATGAAATTATACTTGAAGGACTAAGGCAACATCATCACATTCTACTGGCTAGGGAGAGGAAAAATAGGGAACAGGAGGCTGTATTGTGTGCAGACATTGTCCATGATGTGAATGGCATGGGCGATCAGGGCAAGACATATGAGCAGCAACCGACATTATAAATGCTGCATGATGAATGGCAGCGGATGTAGCCAGGAATCGTGCCATCACCAGTGGAGGGCCTGCAGCGAAACAACTACTCATGGCCACTGAGGAATTGCTGGTGAACCTAGGCACACACAACAGCTCCTAGGCATTCATCATACCATACATCATGGAGGTGGGTGCCACAGTTCCAAAGCAGAGGAGTGTGCAGGTAGGCTTACTGTGTTCAGCATTGTAATACTGTAGCAGTCAGTGTGTCAGGCTGTACATACTTTTACATGGGTGCCAGGTCTTAGGCCTTTGGGGGGGTTTACCTCAGTTGTACTCTCATACTCAGACTGAAACCAATACAACAAGTGACACAGTAGGTACTATAAATGTTAGATATATGGATGCATTACTTTGTTGTGCTGCAACATGGGTTGATACTGACATTACCTCACCCATAGGTCTGTCAGGTAGTGGCTAAGGCTGTGGTCCTGTTCCTGTTAAGTATTACACTGTTTTGTTAAGCAACAGTTATATTCTATTAAAGCTAAGGGCCAGAATAATGCCCTATTTCAACATTCAACATAATGTGTTTAAACAGAGTAAAATCTTTTTATTTTCCATTCTGGAACAGGTACATAAGAATCTTAAAGGGGCAGTCACAGTAGTCTATTTGAACAAATAGAAACACTTTGGCAGTGACAGTTAAGAAAATATAAACCATCTGGTTTAAATGAAGATTTTACTTTAAAGTGCCTTTTAAAACACAAAAGGTTGAAAAGACGGTAAATTAGGAAGTGAAACATGTATTTTAATATATTTGTTAATTAGGTGTATTGGGTTTTTATGTGTTGATTTATCAAGTATACCATCATATCACTTAATTTAAAGGTAAATTGTACTGATCATGTTTTACTTGATTTACATGAAGTGATTGTCTTGAGCTGAATGTGTATTTTGTTCTAATGAAGACTATTTTGGAAGAAAGTGGAGATGAAACATTTGACCTCTAATCCATTTGTGGGTCTTTGTTATTATGAACATTGGTGGATTATTTGTACACAATAGTGCAGGTATTCATGTACCACTTTTTTGTTTCTTATTACAGGTGACTGGGGGTAGGGCGGCCACGGTGGTGCAGTGGTTAGCATTGCCGCCTCACAGCAAGAGGTTCTCCAGTTCGATCCTCGGCTGGGGTGCCTTCTGTGCGGAGTCTGCATGTCCTCCCTGTGGTCGCGTGGGTTTCCTCCCACATCCCAAAGACATGCTGCAGGTGGATTGGACACTCTAAATTGGCCCTAGGTGTGCGTGTGAGTGTGCCTTCTGTGGAAGGTTGGGCGCCGGGCTGGCAACTCGACACCGTAAAACTCCACTGCCATTCAATGTGCGGACAGGTGATCCGCTGTGGCGACCCCTAACCGGGATAAAGCCGAAAGAAGAAGAAGAAGATTACAGGTGACTGGGGGTGTTGATCTGTGTCCCCTACACAAACTGATGTCAGTGTCTCTTTAGACTCCGATGATGATGATGGTGGCCATAGTGAGGCACAAGTGAGAGTGTTGGGAGCTGAATCTGTCCCAGAGGTATACATCCATCTTCTGTCTTCATTATCACTGCACCAGTCAGTATGTCCTCACATATCCTGTCAATGGAGGCCACAGATTTTGGATAGTCACAGGGTTGGGACATTGAACAGGAAAGTGTGGCAACTATGGCTCCAGTGAGTATAGACAGTGGCCATAGCCAGAGAGCTGGCAAAGTTCCACACAGGTGGATTGACAGGGGTGCTTGTAGGAGGCCTGCTGTCCATCCACCACCAGTTGTAGGTGTCACATCATGGGTCACTCCATGCATGTTTCAGGCCATCATGAAGGCACAGGCACATTCTGAATGAAATACCATATGTATGCTTAGGGTTATGGATGCAGCACAATCTGACATACCTCACTGCCTCCACTGCACTGGGGACACCTTGGATCGGTTGAGTCATGCAGTGGACAGAAGGTAGGCAGAGACAATGTCGATCTTGGAAGTCACATGGTTTGTACTGGAACGTGTGGTTGGAGTTGACCACCGGACTTGTGGATGTAGGTCAGCAACCCCATCTGCTGAGACTCCACGTGGCAGTGCACAATCACATTCCAGTAGTGGCAGGACATCCAGTGCTACACAGGAGAGTGTGCTGTCCACACCATGTCATGCAGGCCATAGGCCTGTGTTCCTGGGTGCTCTCGTGGGGAACATGGTCCCAGCAAACAGCAGGCAGTGGCACCTCCATGCCGAAGGTCAGAAGTGGTTCTAGTACCTGATGGTGACTGCTGTCTGCTGTGACCATGTCCAAAGCTGTCCAACATGCACACATGCAGGGCTAGCACTGAGCTTGAGTGTGTGCATGCACACACTCACAAACAACTGTCAAATGCTGATCACCTATGGGCGCACATGACACCTTTCCATTGTCCATCTTGCCTGCTTCCCTTCCTGATTCACACACATTCTGTCAACCATTTGAGTCATCTTATGCCTCCTGCTCCCCCACACAGCACCCTATGCAAGTGATGATACCTGTGCCACATCCCTGTCATCCTTGCCATCAATGCAGTGAAATTAAGCTATGTGTCTGATGCATGGGGTGACTATATTAGTTAACATTGCACATGTTTAATGCAGTGTTGTTTTACCATGCCATCTGCAGTGGTTAATGACAGATACTGTAGGCTGGCATTTGTTGCAAGTATGCCACATACTTTGGTGTACCTTATATTTTATGCTGTTGTAATGGCTGTATACTTACATGATGACAGGTGTGTCATGGCAGATGTGTGCTTCACGTGCATGGGGGGGGCCTGTTTCATGTAGGATGCACTGTCTGTGTTACATATCTGTCTCTCCAGCATGTACTATGTGTACCACAGTGTTGTCGTAGGCATGTAGAACAGGAGAGACATGTGTTAGTCCTGTTGTGGATATGTGGGAGGTGCACAGTGGGATCTGGCACCTTCCTGTATGCAGCCAGACACATCCCCTCCAAAGCGTGTAGGGGACATACTACACATGTACTGTCATGACACAGACTCCATAGGACATGTTATCTATGCTGTGTATTGGTGTACTGTGGAACCTGTGTGGCTGCTACAGTTGTATGATATGCCTGTGTAGTGACATAGCAAGGGTGCCATTGCACACAATGATAGCCACAATGACTGCAACATTCAGTATAGCAAAGACAGTGTGTGATTTATATCCCACACCTGTCAGTGTAGGGTGTATAACAGTGAATGCATCCCCACATCTTATAGATCAGTGAGAGTCAAAGGTGAAATTACTCTCTATGTCCATAACTTCATGTGTAATGGCTCAACTGTGTGCAGTGTGAAGACACTACAATATTTTGCAGGGTGGAGGATGCCCCACAGGATAGTATTGTGCAATTGCTGGCAAGGAGTCTTTGTCAGTGGCTCAAAGTACAGCTGACTGTGCCTTAGGCGATGCTGGATACCTGTTGGTTCTGTGTGGGAGTCTACATATTGGGGAGCTGTCACAATTACCTGCTAATATACTCAGTCAGAGGTCACTGGCACTGGCTTTGACTGCAGAAATGGAAAAGGTAGACAGGGTACACCAATAATAGAGGATGGTGAACCCAACTGGTGACTGGCATCATTGCACCACAGGTCTCCTACTGCTATCTTCCCAGAGTATGACTTTCAGACTCTTGCTTATCTACCAGCTGACATAGCACTCTGCACATGACATAGTTTCCAGCAAGGCCTGCTGGACTAATATTGTCATACACCTTGTCACGGAATGATTGGTGGAGTCAGATATATGTCTGACATCCATTGCATAGTGTGACAATCAAGGGACTCCACAAGTTAGAGTCGGTAGGCATGATCTGGACTTGAGCAAAAGTAACAGTGTTTGGTCCAGTGTCAGTAGATGTACAACTGTGTTAGTGCTCATATCTGTGCTAACTCTTATCATAAGATTTCAGGTGACATGACTCAGAGATCTGGGGACACTGCTTGGCACTACATGTTAGTTGTCTTCCATGCAAGTAAGTGTTGCAGTTATTTCCAGCATGTTGCAGGAAGAGACTCATGCAAGATGTATGTACAGAGCACAGGCAAACATGTTAGGGAAGTGTAGTATGTATACACTAAGTTTCTTAGTTGTGCTGCGGCTCAGTTACCCAAAGGATGGTCCAGGCCCTTACCTACAATGCCCTGCAGCACTGCCGTGACATCCCCACACAGGAAACCAACATAGTGCAGCATGTGTTTACCAATATGGGTAACCAGTACACCCCCCCAATGTGAGGTCCTCCCTGGTGGGATTTGACCACAGATCAGTCTTCTAAGAACTATCAGCATGTACCCCCCTTGCAGACAATTCAGACATATATGTCAAGACAGCCATTTATCACCTCTTGTGGGATGGTTGACATAGTGTTACTGCACCCCCCCCTCAACTGGGACAGACATGTATGCAGAGCTCTACACCCATTCGTTATATCAGCAGCATTACAATGGCATGAATTTGGCTGTACATGACAGGAGGGACACAGGCTCATCATGGCTCAGCAAACCTGACTAGTGGACAACTGCCATTAGCAGTCTGTACAGTAACAGATGGACAGTGCTGTGTGACAGTTGGGATGAGGGTGCCCCACTTACATGGAGGTGCTACCTCCTCAGCTAAAAGAAGCACATACTGTTGTTGTGATGTTGAGTATATACAGTAAGAGACACAAGTATCTATCCATGCAAAGTGGAACCACAACGCACAGATTATCGGTGACCTCATACGTCATGATGCCACATATGATTGGTCTAGACTCATACCTGACCTGTACATCCACACTGTCTGCATGAACTACACTCCCTTGTCCCCACCACATATGACATTCCAACAGCCTGTCCCATAACTTCCATATTGACAGAGCAGTTCATAACTGGCCTTGCAGTGGAGGATACATAGCATCTATTGCACATGCTAACATTCCAGGCTGCATCCCACATGTGATCTGACAAGGATTACTAACACCATTAGAAACCCTTGAAATCATACTGACACTACTGGCTGCACATCAGCTAAATGGATAATGGCAACTATTATACCCTTGCACAGAGGTGGTACACTTACTGACCGACATAACTGTACACCTGTATGGCCATAGGGGCAATCATCATGGAGCTGATCAGTACACATATATGTGTTTTACACACAGTTGACTGTACACAGTTTGGATGTGTGATGGGGGAGCATGACTGTTACACATGGTGGACAATTCTGAGGCAGTGACATGGACCTGGTTGAGGGTACATTAGGGCATACAACCCCCTAGACTCATCCAAGCCATCTGACTATGTCACTTGCTCAGGCAACATTTACAAAACACCCACTTAGGAATCCATGATACTAACATTGTAGGGGTCACTAAGTGGCCCATTGATGGCACACATATGCAACATATGGACATCCACCTCCAGTGACTGATCTGTCAGCAGCAGTGCTCAACTGGATGCAGTACTGGGTCCTCTACTGCTTGGAATCCATTCAACCACAATACATGCAACTTCTCACTGACTGTGGCTAACAATGTTGGCTGATGCCTGCAAATTGTGAGCACTCATGCAGTCTCTGTGGCATGTTACTATCCTGCAAGAGGGTGTTGTGTACACATGCCTGTTGACATTGTAATTGCCATTAACTCCATGCAAATATGCATGTAGTATCAGTTCCATCAGTTAGACCTATGTACTTGGTAAGTAACACATTATTTGCAATATGTGATGTGCATAGTCAGGGTGAATGAACTGGGCACGCAGACCTGGTCACACAGGCTTACAGCTAATGTGCCTCAGATAATCCTGTTTGTACAGTGGTATGGCAGGAATCATATGGCATAGCTGAGGACACAGTCACTTGTATATGACATGCTCATAACCTCCAAGTACTCTTCCCTCAGCATGCTGATATCTGAGTGCAATGACCATTTGGTGATATACCTTTCCAAGCAGTACTGGCAAATGCACACAACAGTATGGTCTCTCACAAGGTCAAGTCACATCTCCAGTATGTGTTCAATGGGAATAGTTTGCAATGAGTGTCATTTTCACCTGTGGCATATAGACTACGCAGAGGTGATCTGTGCCTTGCATACAGAGCAATGTGTGACCCTGCATTATTGCATATGCTGACTATCTGTAGGAGGCATTGTAGATGGATAACCCACTGTAAGGACATTAACCTCATATGTGACATTGGTATTACATGATTGTGGGAGAGATTTGTCTAGCAGGCTTAAACACACCCTTGAAACAGAACACTGCCTAATGGCACACAGAGCACCTCAGTGCACCTTACAACATGCCTTCTGTAGGAATGGCTAGGTGACCATTATCTCAGCACAGGGTGTCTGCCTGTGTCCCTCTTTGACTGGGGCAATATATGCTGATTTTGTGACTACGGGTATAAATATCTCTATGATTGTGAGGGCTGTATGTCCATTATGCTGGTGATATTCAAACATGCTCTTGTTCCACAACATGATGTAAAATGCTCTAAAAGGCTCACATACAACCATGGCTACACTGAGGCTAGCTCCATTTTCAATCACTGTGTAAAGGACATGCTAAGGCACACATATAGTGTGAGTTGGCTGTATGTAGATGAGAACACTTACCTATGTAAAGGTACGCACTACAGATCACAGTATGTGATGCACACTACAAACCTCATGTCTGCTAGTACTACCAGTTCAGGACATACTATGCTTGATGACATCAGGTGGCCTTGTTGTGGTCACTCCATTGGAGGGGGGGCACATCACACACTACAAGTAAAATACTGCAAAACCATAACTATTTCTATGTTACCAAGATGATCATATTTATGACATTGGGACACACACTCACACCATGTAGCCTACAGTGAGCCTAGAATGCCTACTTATATAGTCTTACATACTGTAGAGCAAAGTATTAATTGCATATGCCACAGCTTAAGTCTGATACTCCACTGTCAGCTGGTAGTCTTACGGTGGATGACATCATCAGGCCTTGTAGAAGAGGGCAGTGTGGGAGCCAACAGCAAGTTAATGGGCCAAAAAGTGCATAACCATTGCAGGTGGATAATTCAGAAGGGCATGGCAGTTGTTTTGCAGGGGTATACACACAATCACACGTGCACCAAGTAGCCTGGAGTGAGATTAATCTCCTATTTATCTAGTCGTATTCACTACAAATCATAGTACTTATTGCACTTGCCACAGGTTGAATCTGTTGTTGATGAGATTGCAGACACAGTACTTGTGCATTATACAAATTAGGCTTGTGTTGAACA
The DNA here is from genome assembly GCF_019279795.1 of Protopterus annectens. NCBI lineage: Eukaryota > Metazoa > Chordata > Ceratodontiformes > Protopteridae > Protopterus > Protopterus annectens. The sequence continues at coordinate 981,700,669 of NC_056731.1, forward strand.
GCATCTGTGGTCTGAAAGTGATATTGCTTTATACAGTTATCTGCATCTAGTATCTTAGCATTAGGATAACTGTTATTATCCTATCTATGGGCCAGATTCAGGAAGGCTTACACAGAGTTCAAGAGTAGTGTAAGCCTCCGTGTAAGCCTCCTGATTCAGGAACAGCCCAAATCTCCGTGTAAGAGACAGCTAACACGTCTCTTACACGGACTGGGCGTGGAAATGCTCAATACCTCATTTGCAGCTCCAAGATATGCAAATGAGGTATTTGAGTGATCCACGAAGCCAAAACCAGTCCGTGTAATGGACGTGTTAGCTGCAGAAATGTACTCAGCTGACAACTGAGTACATTTCTGCAAAATGAAAAACGGAGCTATGTCAGCTCCAAATAAAGGGTGCATATGTTTCATTAAGCACGCCAATGGCCAAATATGTGGCCATTGGCATGAAAAAGTGTTGCAAAAATAAGTTATATAACTTATTTTTTTTTCACGGGATTTCTGGGTTTAACTGCAGCGCACACCCGCGCAAACGGGGTGCGCTACCTAAAACTAAAAACCGAAGCTTATAAGCCCACAATTGTGGGATTTATGTAGTACATTGAATGTCAATGGAGGGACTTGCAGACCAAAAACAATATGGCCTCCGTGTAGTGGTTGTCAAGGGGGGGAAGCTCCGTGTAAGACATGTAACTAGTCATTACTAGGCAATCCTATGTAAATGAGGGTTACAATACTGAATCACACTGCCACATAGGTAATGAGCACTTTCTGAGTAGTGTAAGACTTAGAGAAACTGGAGGAACAGAGTAAGAGGTAGGTGACATCACGGGGAAGGATAGAAAGAAATGTACCAGATTGGAGGGCAATGTAAGGTAACAGATGACAGACAGACATCAGGGAGGGAGGTGTGTCTCAACAGAACACTAGGAAAGTCAAGAAATTGAGGGTATACGCTATCCCTACACGCAAAGTTTCTTGATATACGTGCATCTTGGCGTGTGCGCGTGTAAGGCAGGTTCAACATTTGGGAGCGTGTTGCAAACTGTTTACAACGGTTTGCGCGGGCGCGTGTGGAAGGCAGTGTGCGCGTTTAGCATGAATCAGCCTAGCTAACACCGTGTAAGGATGTGTGCGCGCGTGTAACACCGTGTAAGGATGTGTACGCGTGTTTAAGTGACTGTAAGCGTGTTTAAGCTGGTGTGAACATTGCTCCCCTCAGGAAACAGAGAGGAAACAGGAAACAACTAACCTACATGGAAACTGCCAGAAGCTACTACTAGAGTTAATTGGTGGAAACAATTAGAAGCAGGCAATTACACAGGCAGACTAGAAGCCCAACCCAGTACTTAAAACACAACAAAGAGCAGTGCAGGCTGTTTCTCACAAGAGATACTGCCAGAAACTAAGCTATCAGAATTGAAAACTGAAAAAAGCTGAACTCAGAGCAGAAATGCTAGGGGCTGCCATGGCTATTATAATCAGGCATAGGCGAATTGCTGAGGGTGGTGACAATGCAGACACTGACAGACAACCCAGAGTGAGGAGAAGGAGAAGAGTATACAGGCCCAGGGTCACCTACCATGGGTTACATGAGCTGGAGATAGTAGAGTGCTACAGAGTGGACAGAGACCTTCTGCAGCAGATTGTTGAGCTGTGCAGGCCGCATCTCACACACAGAACCAACAGAGGGGAACCCATCCCAGTAGAAACCAAGGTATGTGTTGGCCTAAGAATACTAGCAACAGGTACCTTCCAGAGACCAACTGGTGATATGATGGGGATATCACAGGCATCAGCCTCCAGAGTACTGCACCAGTTCCTGGATGCCATGTCACCACATGTCAGTGATCATATATATGTCCCTAATGACTGTGAGGTTGTGGCCAGCAATATGCGTCTCTTCCAGCAAATAGCGGGATACCCTGAGGTGCTGGGTGCAATAGACTGCACGCACATACACATCAAAGCACCAGCCGGTGAGCGGGGTAGAGCCTACATTAACCGCAAGGGATACCCTCCATCAACTGCCAGGTCGTGTGTGATGCCCAGGGCATAATAATGAATGTGTGTGCTGGCTGCCCTGGGAGCTACCACGATTCCCACATCTGGCATCTGACGCAGCTGTACCAATCATTTGCCAATGGGGACTTCCCACACGGACACCTAGTGGGGGATGCAGGTTATGCACTTGAGCCGTGGCTGATGACACCCATCAGAAATGCACACACACCTGAACAGGAATGCCATAATGAGGCACACGCACAAACACGTAATATCATAGAGCGTGTGTTTGGTCTGCTCAAGTCACGGTTCCGGTGTCTGGACACGCCTGGTGGAGCTTTGCAGTACACACCAACTACATGTACCCAAATGATCATGATATGTGCTATGCTACATAATATGATCCTGCAGAAACAGCTGCAGCAGGACCAGCACAGGGCTGGGCCAAACATCCCCCACCATTGCCAAGGCCACCACAGGCAGGGGGTGACTCGGAGGAGGAACAACCTGACCTTGTCCCAGTAGGCAGAAGCAGGAATGCCCAGTATGCCCTGGCCTTGGCAAAGGGGCAACGATAGCACATACGCTTGGTCAGTAGGAACACTGGGACTGATACCCGCCTGACTCACTCATACAGTAACAGGGATGCCTAACATGACACAACCTGCTTCCAAACGTACAGGGAGTGTAGTATGTGTATCCGACAGAGGTGGCCCTGCAGCACCACCTGAGGCATGAATGCCATGTGTTAAGTAATGTAATATCATGTACAATATGCACACCTGAGGACCCCAACTAACATCCATATCCACGCATATGACCCTCATGGAAACAGCTGCACGTCATACAGTGATGTACATGTGCAAAACATGGAACAAGATACAAAATGAGGGTGACTAGCAATAAATAGCATGGATAACCACACACCCATGTTTGTACCACAACAAGAAGCAACATGGAATAGCCATGGTCAAAACCAATGGCTAAAACCGACTACTACTATATAGCTTGCTGCAGACCACTGTCCTAATAGCAGGAACTGCCCCAGGCCTATGTCCATAGGTTCATAGGTTCATACTAGGCTATCTGCCCTAGGGCATTAATAAGCCTAGCCCAGAGTTTTGTGGCTTCTGCCACCCCTGCAAGTTGATGGATAATATGCCCATTATTTTGCTGTGCCTCTGTCAAGCAGTGATACTGAGGTTATCCCTGGGGTATACCTGCAATCTCCCATCCATTGGTCAAGATCTCACTTGAACAAAGCCAGTGAGGTGCTCAGCCTCACATGTACCAGGATGTTGTTCTACAGCATATGGACTCTCTGGGTGATGAATCTGTCCCTCCAGCACATCCTATTAATATCTGTGTTGAGGTTTAGGTCTCCTGCCCTTGTAGTTCTGATGGATGTAGAGGTCTTGAGGTGAAGGATGTTCATTAATTCTGGGTTGGACATAGCCTTGTATGTCAGGCACAGGTCACCTCTGAGCAGACAGTAAGTGACTGAATACAGCTGGAATTCCTTCAGTCGGGCAGCATAAGAAATATGTTTGAGACCCTTTCACCTCCTGTCGAGGAATTTGTGGGCCCATCCAATCTGAATGGGGCATTGTATGCAATCATTGGTCTGATGAGTGATGAGTACAGGGGAACAATGACCTCCCTTGATCTAGATGTGAATCACTGCATGATGAGGTGGCCAATGTAGAAGGCCTTCCAAACTACCCTGGCAATGTGAGTGTCAAACACAAGGTCACTGTCAACCTGGGTGCCCAGGTCCCTGATAACCTACGTTGTGCTTAGAGGATTGCCACCTAGATGGGAAGTAGTGGTAACCTTGTTCTTCCTGAAGGGTATGGCTATGCATTGTTTAGTGTTTAATGTAAGGCCATGGCTGTGGCACCAGTTATCCGTGTCTATGAGACCCTTCTGAAGGATGTCTGTGTCAGATGGGTTTCCAACTATGCTTCCCAGTTTGCAGTCATCTTCAAACTTTGTCAGCCATAATCCTCCTGTGTTTGCTCATACTTCTGAAAAGTAGATACTGAACAAATGTGGGCCCAGGACTGAGCCCTGTGGGACACCACTTGTGACAGCTCTGGAGTGTGAACTGGCACCAGCAACTTTGACCCTGTGTTTTCCGTCACTTAGCCAGTTTGCAACCCATGCTGTGATGTATGGGTTCACAATTAAGCTGGTGATGTTTTCAATGATACCTGAGTGGGGTATTGTGTCGAAAGCCTTTGCCAGGTCAAGGTAGGCTGTGTGGACTGCCTTGCCCACGTCAATGGCCTGGGTGAGTGTTTTGAAAAAGTCAACCAAGTTTAAAAGGCATGATCTGCCCTTGACAAAGCCAAACTGGATTGGATCCAATGTCTGCAAGTCCCCTATGTCTTCATTTAGAATTCCCATTATGATCCTCTCCATAGCTTAGCAGAACAGGCTTGTCAAGCTGATGGGATGGTAGTTTCTGGGGTTGGTGGAGGCACCTCCTTTGTGAAGTGGGTCCACCATTGCTGTATGCCACTCCTTGGGAACATATCCTGAGATGAGGCTAAGATTAAACAGCTGCCCTAACTGCGGGTGTAATTACTCATTGAGTTCATGGAGCACACAACTGGGGACACCATCTGGTCCCATGGATAAAGTGTTTTCTGCCTTGGATTGAGCAGTTCCCACCCCAGCAGTGGAGATGTTTGGGGGCTACAATCCTCTGGTGTACATACCCTCCAGTTGGGGAGGGGAGAAATCTGCACTGAACCTGTCAGCCAGTATGTTGCCAATGTCTGTAGGTGCAGTGATATCAACATCATTCTGAACTAAGTCTGAGCATATCTGGGAGTTCCTCCCAGGTTTCAAACATAGGTAAAAAGGCCTCATGATTGTCCCTGGAGTCCTGAGTGGGTTTACTCTCAAAACATGCCTCGGATGATTGTATGGGGAACCCAGTGTTTTACTCACAATGAGCAGGGGTGTCTTCCCCCTACGGATTACGCACTATCTCGTAGTAGCTCCTTCCTTGTGTTGTACAGCTTGTTTATGGCTAGGGTCCACCAGACTGGATGCTTGCCTGTGGTACAAAGAGTCTTTTTTTTTGGGATTGCCTGATCCATGCAGTCCTGGAGGTGCTGGTAGAAGGCATTTCTAAGTGATACAGTGGCTTGGGTAATGGTGTCCGCTGGCCTGGGGGCCTTGAAAGAGACCACACCAGTCCTCAGAAATGTGAAGTCGGCATTTGAGAAGGTCTTCACAGTTTCTTTTCCCATCTGGGGTGTGGGTGGGATGTGGACTCCCACTGAGAGTAGTCCATGATCTGATCTCACCAATGATGGGTATACGTCTGGTGTTGAACAGTGTGACCCCATGTTCGTGATGATGTGTTCTAGTATGTTGCCTCCACTTGAAAGGATTGGGACCAGTTGTTCCATGGCATTTCAGTGTATGAACTCTTGGAACCTTTGTGTTAGAGTGTTGTGGCATGATTAGTGATCCCAGTCTATATGTGGATAGTTGGAATCACCCAGTAGGATGGTGTTTGGAGATACATTTATCCCCTTCAGTGTTTGCAGGATAGCTGTGTGAGGTACCTGAGTTTGAGCGGGTGGCATGTAACATGCTACAAACTGCAGAGCAGTCTTGCCTACGGTCACTGGCACCTGGATGGTCTCCGATGCATCGTGTGTTGCCACCAACCATGAGGTGAGGGTGTCCTTGATGAATATGGACACCCACCATCCTTCTTGGTGTTGTCGGGATGCTGGTGCCGGAATGCATGATATGAGGTAACACCCGATAGTGCCGGGTGCTGTCAGAAGCTGTGAACCAGGTTTCAGGCACAGCACAGACATCAATGTGCTACATACTGAGAAGGGCATAGAGTGTGTGCAGCTTGAGGTTGAGACCTTGGGCATTGAGCAGCATTACCCTTAGTGTCTTTCCTTTACTGTGTTCTAGGGTGGTAGGTGTAGAATCTGAATCTTGCATAAAAAGGCACAATGGGGTGACAAGAGCATCATCTGAAATCCGGAAGCCCAGGGTGACAGGTGCAAGCCGTCCCTTGCAAATCACCGTGGCCTGTCCAGCATGTCATCCCAGGCAGACAGACATTGGACCCCTTAGAATGACACCATAGTCTAAGCAAAATACTACAGCTGATCATCTTGTCTCTGTTTATGTGGCATCATACTTGGTGAAGGTAGGATACTGCCAAGGTCAGGGTCATACCTGCCTGGCCTACATAATCAGAGGGATCCTCTATGTCTCTTTCCATGTAGTCCAGGGAGGTACATCTCAGGTCGTTCACACCAGCATGGATTATGACTGGGTCAGACCTGTACTTGCAGTTTAGTGACCTGAGTGCTTGCATTATGTGGTGGATTCCAGTGCCCGATAGGCAGCTTACTGTGACCTCCTCTGTACCTGATCTGGTGAGTGGGACATCAGTGTGTCTGACTATGGAGTCACCTATGACAAGTGTGTCTGGCATTGTGTTTGGCCTTAAGGGCTGTGACTGTTTGGCACACCGACTCTGTGGTCAATGTGTTGCATGTGCTGTGCCCTGTGGAGGCAGTTGTGTGAGTGTCTGCTGTGGTGGCCACTGCCATTCTGGTAGACTTCTGATCAGAGCCTCCGAGAGTGTCTCTGTGTGTCTATGTGTATGATCTTAAGTTGTGACAGTGCCATGTGAGACTGGATTAAAGATGTGTGTGTGGTTACCTTCACCTTCTCTCTGGTCTTGCTAGTCCTATGTTGAGAGAGCTCAGCCTCCACTTTGGCTATATAGTTGCATCTCTCACATGTATGTGTGTTTTATGGCAGAAGGAGAGGGTTGTCAGTGTACATGAGGCAAGTGTAACAGTGCCTCAATATTCCCAGGTTCACCAGCTGAGCAGGAGAGGACACTAGCAACTGATCCCTAGACATGCTAGAAGGAATAGACAAAACAATGTTGGAATACAGGGAGATATCAAGCCCCCCAAGCCACATCATACTGTTTGATTGACAATAGCTACACATACACCTGTGTTTCATAGTGTCATAGTGTACTACTAGGCTATCTGCCCTAGTGCATGTATAAGCCTAGCCATAGTGATGTGGCTATTGCCACCCCTTATAGTGGTAATAAGTGTACAGAATAGATTCTGAATATTGTGCCTCTGACTTAGTAGTGACACATTATGACCCCTTACGTAATTGAATAACATGACTGTGTCTCTGTCTAGTCTGTGCCTCCATCTCATATGCAGTTGTCCAGATGTCTCCTGAAGAGAGTCAGTGAGGGACTCTGTCAAACATGAACTGGGATACTCTGCTAGAGTGTGAGATGCCTCTGAGTTATGACTCTGTCCCTCCAGCATGTCCTATACATGTATGTGCTGAGGTTCAAATACTCAGCTCTCATGGCTCTGGTGGATTTGGATTGCTTGCAGTGGAGCATGTCCACCAAATCCTGATTGGACATGGTCTTGTATGTCAGGCATAGGTCACCTGTAAGTATGCGGTATGACACTGAACAAAGCTGGACTTCCTCTATTCTGGAAGCATATGACATGTGTTGAAGAACCCTGATCTTCATGGTAGGTACTTTTCGGGTGCAAAGGTGCAAAAGGCAGGATCTGCCCTGTACAAAGCTGAACTAGGTGGGAACAAGGGTCCGTAGGTCAGTAATGTGTCTGTGTAAGAGCTCCATGACTCCTCCCATATCTTTGCAGACAAGGCTGGTTAAGCTTGTGTGGTGGTAGTTGCCATGGTCTGTGGAGGCATCTCCTTTGTGGAGTGGGACCACTGTTGCCGTATGCCAGTGTTCAGGTACATATCCTGTAGCAAGACTAAGGTTAAATAGCAGTTGTATATATGGGTCCAGCCCCTTCTGGAGTTCACATAGCATGCAACTGGAGATACCAGCAGGTCCCATGGATGCTGTGTACTTGTCTTTGCTGAGTGTGGCTCTCACATGGACATCCAAGATGACAGTGAGGTTACATACAGCAGTGATAACTATCTTGTTTTGGGGGTGAGGGAGGGGTAAATCGCACTGAAGCTGTCCGCCGGAATGTTGCCAATATCTGTCAGGTCACTGATATATATGTTGTTGTGTACCAACTCTGAGCATATCCGAGGGTTCACAACCAGGTGTCTGACATAACTGAAGAAAGCAGTGTGGTTACCTTCATTGTCTTTGGTGATTTATGTCCCCAAGTTGACCTTGCATGTCTTTATGAGATAATGTAGCTTTCTACTAGTGCTGATCACAGCTGTCTTCCCTTTTGGAGATGTAGCTCTGTCTTGCATTAGTAACCCTCATCTGTCATACAGTTTGTTTATGGCTGGGGTCCACCAGACAGGACACTTTCCCTTTGTGGAGAGGGTCCTGTTTTCAGTTGTGATTGTATGGTCCATGCTGTCTGACATCTAGCTAAGGGGAGGTCATTCTGGTTCTGCAGTTATCTTTCATCAGCATTAGAAATGACCACAACAGCCCCTGTGGGTGTACCTCATGCACACACATCCAGCACCTGTAAAGTCCACAACAGTACCTCACCAGGAGTATGACAGAGCTGGAACACATGTAATGTGTAGTCTGATTAAACAGAGTGCAGCTCCACACACTGCCATGCTGTCCACCCAGATGCAAGCTGTGCCTGATGTAGAAAGCCATGTCCAAGCTGGAATCAATGCACATGCTGCACCTTGTACAATCTGAATGGCAGGGAGCTATGCACATGAGGGACCTGAACCCCAGCACTGACATATATAGGACAGGCTGTACTGCATTATCCAAAACACAGAAGCCACCCCCACACATGAGTAAACTACCAGTACAGGTTGTCCATAGAGACACTGGTTGAGTCCCTCAACAGGAATCCTAATGAGTGGATGGGAGATGGGAGGTTTACCCTGGGTATCAATGTTATGTCACAGGTAGACAGAGGCACAGTATACTAAACAAGACATATGACATGGCAAACTACGCTTACAATGTGTTGATGGACAAACACATTCTCCGACTAGCATTAGGTCAAGATACCTCTTGAACACAGCCAGCAAGGTGCTCTGCCTCAAATGGACCAGGATTGTATTCCACAGCATAGGAGTCTCCGAGTGATAACTCCATCCCTCCAACATGTCCAACATACATCCCTGCTAAGGTGTAAGTCACCTGCACTAGTGGTTCAGGTGGATCTTCTGAGTCTGAGGTGGAGCATGTCCATTAATCTCTGTTTGGACATGGCCTCGCATGTCAGGCACATGTCACCTCTAAGCAGACGGTATGTGAGTGAATAGAGTGTGAGTGTCTTCAATCTGGCAGCATATGACAGCTGTTGGGGTTCCTTGATCCTTTAGGTGGGGACAGTCAGGGTGTCTCCAATTGCTGCAGATGTTGGGTGAGATACAGCCAGAATAGGGCATTCGACTCGATCACCGGTCTGATAAGTGAAGAGTACAGGGGAACAATGACCCACTAGATCTGGATGTGAATCCCATCCTGATCAGGTGGGCAATGTAGAAGGTCTTCCTAGCCACTTTAGCAATGTGAGTCTCAGAAGAACGGCGACTGTCAACCTGGGTCCCCAGGTCCATGATAACCTCCTCTGTGCTTAGAGGATTGCCACCTATATGGTAGCTTGGGGTCACCTTGCTTTTCCTGAAGGGTATGTCTACACATGTTGTGCACTTTGACTTCAGGCCATGGCCCTGGCACCAGCTATCAGTTACTGTGAGTCCCTTCTGAAGGATATCTGTGTGTGATGCACTGTCCACTATGGTGCCCAGTGTGCAGTCATCTGCTAACATTGTCATCCAAAGTCCTCCCATGTTGGCCTGTACTTCTGGGAAGTACATGACAAACAATGGGGCCAAGGACTGAGCCCTGTGTGACACCACCTGTGACCAGCCTGGAGTCTAACATAGTGCCAGCAACTCTAACCCTGTGGGTCCCGTCCTTAAGCCAGTTTGCAACCCATCTTGTGACATATGGGTTTACATTTCAGTTGTTAGGGTTTTCCACAATACCTGAGTGGGGTATTGTGTTGAAAGTGTTTGCAAGGCCAAGGTAGGCTGTATGGACTGCCTTTCCCCAACAATGGCCTAAGTGACCAATTTGAAGATGTCAACCCAGTACAAAAGGCATGATCTGCCCCTGACCAAGCCAAAATGGGATGGGTACAATGTCTGCATGTCCCCTATATCTTTGTTTATGAGCTCAATTATGATCCTCTCCATAGATTTGCAGACTACACTTGTTAAGCTTATGGGGCAGCAATTAACAGGGTCTGTAGAGGCACTGCCTTTGTGCAGATGTGCACAACTGGACCCTAACCAGGCTGTTGTGCACACTATGGAAATGTAAAGCAGTGATAGGACTAAAGCCCAGGATACTGACCACCACAGTGAAAGTACTGAAACACTACACTAGACAGTGCTACAGTGTTAGGTCAGTATGAACGGATGTTGACAATTGTGTGCAAAGTATCCCATGCAAAACCTGCAGGCACAGTATACTCCCTGTTTTGTTCACACAAAAAGCATTTGGACAGTAACTACACAACATGGCACAGAACACACAACCATAAACTGGAGGTATTTGTTGAAGGTCACACTCATCCACAAATGTGATGGGCTGCAGAGTTCAACATATGTAAAGCCCACACTGGGCATGCTCACACACTTAGATAAATGAGACATCTTTCACACAACATGCCATGGGAAGGCTGAACTGGGCATGCTCACACACTTGGTCCAAATGTTACCCCTAGCAAATGTGAAAACACACCAGAGGATGCTCATCCCCCTTTCTAGACACTGATCATGTAAGCACCCTATAAGTATATTGGAGAAAAGGATTCTCTCAGTAATCCGAATAGAGTGCCGTGCTAATGCACCTGTCTGTAGTGTCATAACATAGTTAGGTAGGAGTTTGAATCCAGCAGGTGGCAAGTGTGTGTGAAGGGGGGGTAAGTGTGTATGAAAGAAACATCCCTTTTGGCAACTGGGAAAACACACCACAGGATGATCATTCCACTTTCTAAACTCTGATGATGTCAGCACCCTATAAGTATATCAGGGGAAAGAAAATCCCCCAGTAATGCAAATAGCGCGCTGCACTAATGCGTCCGTCTGCAGTGTCATAACATAGTTAGATAGGGGTTTGAATCCAGCAGGTGGCAAGTGTGTGTGAAGGGGGGGTAAGTGTGTATGAAAGAAACATCCCTTTTGGCAACTGGGAAAACACACCACAGGATGATCATTCCACTTTCTAAACTCTGATGATGTCAGCACCCTATAAGTATATCAGGGGAAAAGGAATCCCCAGTAATGCGAATAGCGCTGTGCTAATGCGTCCGTCTCTAGTGTCTTAACATAGTTAGGTAGGGGTTTGAATCCAGCAGGTGGCAAGTGTGTGTGAAGGGGGGTAAGTGTGTATGAAAGAAACATCCCTTTGGCAACTGGGAAAACACACCACAGGATGATCATTCCACTTTCTAAACTCTGATGATGTCAGCACCCTATAAGTACATCAGGGGAAAAGAAATCCCCAGTAATGCGAATAGCGCGCTGTGCTAATGCATCCGTCTCTAGTGTCTTAACATAGTTAGGTAGGGGTTTGAATCCAGCAGGTGGCAAGTGTGTGTGAAGGGGGTAAGTGTGTATGAAAGAAACATCCCTTTTGGCAACTGGGAAAACACACCACAGGATGATCATTCCACTTTCTAAACTCTGATGATGTCAGCACCCTATAAGTATATCAGGGGAAAGAAATCCCCCAGTAATGCAAATAGCGCTGTGCTAATGCGTCCGTCTCTAGTGTCTTAACATAGTTAGGTAGGGGTTTGAATCCAGCAGGTGGCAAGTGTGTGTGAAGGGGGGTAAGTGTGTATGATTGATATATCCCTTTGGCAACTGGGAAAACACACTACAGGATGCACATACCCCTTTCTAAACGATATCACAATTATGTATGGCTTTTGATTACAGACATGCCATGTGTGTTGTGCACACACAGAATGCCCATGTGTGTGGGTTGTCCCTCACAATAATGCATGACATTGATTACACACGTTATGGCAATGAACACATGATGTATGTGTGTGCCAAATACACATATGTACCTGTGACTTTCAATAGTTACCATGTGTGATGCCTGCCACATGTGAATACATGGTATTTGCACAGGGTAACATTATGACCGTGGTCTTCTGTGCAGGTGCTGCATGTGGGATGTGTATATACAGTGTGAGATGTAGATGCTATCAGCCTAGTAGTGAGGGATGCACACCTGGTCTGGGGCATAAAGTCTACATGTTGTTGATGTACAGGAGCTGCATGTTCTCACCTGTTGTGGGAGTGGTAAGACAGTATTCCATAGCAATGCAGTGACTGCATGCTAAGAACCATTCAGCTAGGGTGTTGTAGCTACACTTATTCATTAGCATTCAGTAATTTGTCGGAATCCCTGGTGAGGGTCTGATGCCAACCAAGGTCAGGGGTCTACCAGCCTGTGTCACTTGCTCAGTGATCCCTTCCATGTTCCCTATCATGTATCCCAGTGAGCGACATCCCACATCAGCTGTGGTGGCATGGACAATGACTGAGTCATATGTGTCCATGCATCTGACTGACTTGTATGTTGTTGTTACAGTTTGGCCATGTGTTTCCATCTCATACATGTGATGTACATCAATGGGTAGGGGATAGGGTTGACTGTGTACATGTGGCAGCTGTGACATTACTACATGACACACATATTCCACAACTGTACCATAGAGGTGACTGACAACTGACCTTTGCACATGCTACCGATGTATTGAGATTACATTGGTGATTGACAGCACATAGGGCCAATGGTGAAAAAGAGACATAGGTCCATAGGTTCGTACAGGGATATCTGCCCAGGGCATGTATCCACCTAGCCAGAATGTGTGTGCCTTTCAACATGCATTGTGAATCTGTCTTGCTATGCCCTTTTCCAAGGTTAGTATACTGTGCCTCTTTCTCACAGTGACACATAAGTGATACCCAGGGTAACCCTACAATGTCACATCCAGTCATTAATATCGCTCTTGAAGATAGTCACTGAGTCAGTCTGCCTAACCTCTATTGGGATAATAATCAGGAATGAAGGGAGCCTCTGAGTTGTGAATGTGCCCTCCACCATGTCCTATGTATATCACTCCTGAGGTTCAAGTATTTCCAGCGTGTATCCTGGTGGGATCTGGATATTCTGAGATGCAGCATGGCCATTACGTGAGGGTATGACCTGGCCTTCTATGTCAGGCACAGATTGCCTATGAAGAGGCAGTATGTCACTGAGTAGAGCTGCTGCTACTTTAACCAGTCAGTATGTGGCATCTGTTTGAGCACTTTGATCCCCTTGTCGAGGTACATATGTGGTAGCTCCAGTTGCTGCAGGTGTCTGGTAAGGTGCATGTCGACAGGTTCATCATAGTCAATTATGGGCATGATGAGGGATGAGTAAAGGGCACAATGTCCTCCCCTGGCCTACATGTGGATCCCATGATGATGTGGCCCATATAACATGCTTACCTAACCACTTTGTCCATGTTGTTGTCAAATGGTAGAATGCTATCAACCTGCACCCCAAGGTCCATAATTCCTTGGTCTGCACTTACTGGATTAACACATATGTGGTACGTTGTGGTCACTTAGTGTTTGACAAAGGGGATGACTATACTCTTTCTGTCATTCACGTTGAGGCCATGGCTGTGGCACAAGTCGTGTGTTTGCAAGAGTCCCTTTGGAGGATGCGTGTGTTAGCTGGTGAGTTGATTATGGTGTTCGGTCTGCAGTCACCTGCGACTTGCTGAGCCACAGTACTTCCATGTTGGCCTGTACCTATGACAAATATATAATGAACATGACAGCTCCTAGGGCTGTGCCTTGTGGGACACCACTTGTACCAGGTTGGAGGCTGACATGGCTCCAGCAATTCTACCATGTGTGTTCTGCCCTTGAGCCACTGTGCAATACCCATAGTGACATAGGGGTTAATATGTACACTGGTGAGCTTCCTAGAATGCACAAGTGGGGTATTGTATCCAAGGCTTATGCAAGGTCCAGGTAGGCTGTGTGGACCTCCTACCCCTTGACAGTGGCCTTGGTGACTGTTTCAAAGAAATCAAACAGGTTTGATAGGCAGGATTTGCCATTGACAAAGCCAAACTGTGTATGGTGACATGTCTGTAGGTCCACAATATCTAGATATGTGAGGTTCATGATGATCCTTGCCATAGCTTTGCAGACAAAGCTAGTCAGACATATGGGGCGAGTAGTGTCCAGGATCCGTGACGGCACCACCTGAATGTTGAGGGACCACTGTTGCTGTATGCCACTCTCTGGCCACATATCGTGTATTAAGGCTGGGATTGAACAGTGGTGTTATGTCTGGGTGTAGCTCTTCTTGTGGTTCATGTAGGACACAGCCTGGGACACTGTCTGGTCCCATTGATGCAGTGTTTATTGCTTTGGGAAGGGCATCTCTTACCTGAGCATCTGTGATGTCAGCGCCGGGAAGCACTGTGCTGCGAGACATATTTGCCCTTTTGGTGTGGTGGGGAGAGAAGGCAGCATTGAACCTGTCCACTAGGATGATGGCAATGTCTGTGTGTTTTATATTTTGTGTGACATATTGGATTACCTCTGAGCATATCTGGGTAGTACCACCCAGGTTACTAACATAACTACAGGCAGCCTTGTGATTATCCTCAGTGGCTTGTGGAATCCTCTCTCAAAGATGGCCTTAGACAATCATATGGGTGCCTGTAGTTGTCTTCCAATACTCATCAGTGGTGCCTTCACATTTTGGGAGGTTGTTGTATCATGTAGTGGCGTCATCCTTCTATTGTATAGTGTGTTTATGGCTGGTGTCCGCCCAGGACATCTGCCTTTGGAGAATTGGGTCATGCTTTCATATGTGGCTTCATGATCCATGCATTCCTGAATGTGTCCACAGAATGCCTCTATACAGGTATCTGCAGTCTGGTCCATATTTTCAACAGGCCTTGGGCCTTTGAAGGTTTCCACATCATTTATGAGGGGTGTGCACTTGCTTGACATGAGCTGTTGACAGACGTGCCGCCTCCAGACAGAGCAAGGTGAGGGTCACAGTCAGCTACCTGTTGGGTGATAGAATGTGCCACATAACACAGGCACACAGGTCACTCCACAGCAAGTACAGCTATGAGGCAGACATTGTCCATGCTGGTGCAAACAACCTGAGACGCACCTCCCTGGACCACATGGAAAGAGACACAGAGGAGCTCTTACAGCACCCTCTCAAACTCAGGACTCCCACACAGCCTTCATGCTGACACAGGAGAGTTTAGATTACTCTGCAAACACCATCATACTGGGTCATGCCAGCTACCCAAACATAGACTGTGAACATTACACAAGCCACAATACCCAAGCTCTAAGGTTCCCATTGATCAGACATTCTTTGGCTATGGAACAGGTAACCAACCTTCCCACAAGAGGGGCAGATATACTAGAGCTGATCTTTACAAACATGAGTACAAACTGCTCACCACTGGGAGTATATCCTCATTGTTGCAATCAAACCATATACTAATCACACTGGAGTTCTGGATCCCCACATATGCAAACCTCCAACACATCGATGTGTGTGTGTGGGAAATGTCCCTATTAGCAACTGTGACAGTATCGCACAGGATGCAGATCCCCTTTGAAACACTGATGATGTCAGGACTGTATAACTATATCACCTGTAGTAAAGTCCTCCAGTAATTTGCATAGCGCCTGCTAATGCATCTTTCTTCAGTGTCATAACGTAGTTAGGTAGGGTTTGAATCCTGCAAAGGGAATGAATGTGTGTTAGTATGAGTGTGGTTTATGTGTGTGCACTATGCTGGGAGGGTTAACTGCCTTTGCCAACTGGGAGAACACACTACAGGGTGCACATCCCTCCTCCTACACACAGATGATGTCAGCACCCTCTAAGTACAGCATTAGTAAAGATTTCTCCAACTACTGCAAATAGCACACTCTGCTAATGTGTCTGTTTCTACTGTCATTGCACAGTTAGGTATGGGTTTGAATCTTGCAAATGGAAAGTATGTGTTTTACTGTTGGTGGGGTTAGTGTGTGTGCACAATGATGGGGTGGGATGTGGCTTTTGCCACATGGGGCTATGCACTGCAGGGTGGTCATTACCCTTAACAAGCAGTGATGTTGATAGCACCCTATACAAACAAAACTACAAAACAGAAGGTGGTGGTACTGATAACACATGTAAGGTAACACTTCTTCAAGTAATGTCCTGTCCACAAAACGGAGTAGGATAATCAAACAATTCTTTTATTCTATACAGACAACATGACAACAGACAACTAACTGCCAGTACTCAGTATAGTGTTACATGCTACTGTAACACGCACATGTACCGAATATACCTAGATAGTGTTCTGAAGCCTGAATGTGGCAAGTGTGTGGATGTGGGATGTGTCTGTGTGTGCATTTCCGTATGGGAAACATGTTTGATGTGGCAATCAGGGTACTACAGTACCTGATGCACATTACATCTTTCAACTGATGAGGTTGCCTGCACCCTGTGAGTACAGGTAGAGAAGGGGATGCCAGTAGTAAACAACATAGTGCACTTCTCAAATGTGTACCTGTCATGTATCAACAGCTACTCATGTAGGGTGATAAATAATGGGAATGGCAGGTGAGCGTGTGCATGTGTGTGGGTAGCAGGGTGTGTATGAATGCATGTGTGACAGAACAGATACATGTAGCTGAATCTACATAACAGCACAAGATGCGCATTGCCATAGTCAATGTTAGCATGTGATGGTGTGCAGCTGGTACACTTTGTTAAGTAGTATGGGTGCAGATAACAATTGAGGACATTCATACAGTTACTGCAGCAGGACTGCTGGGATATACACACAATTATACTGCAACAGTCAACAGTTACCAACATGTTACTACTTATACACATCTATGTAGTCACCCTGTGCATCAGCAACGTGTTTACCTTTACCTGCACCGATGTTGTAGTATGCAGGAGGTGGCACAGTGTCATCATATGCACAGGGTGTGGGTTAGGTATGCCCAAGCCGCCACTGGTAACACCAATTGACATGTGTGTGTATGTGTGTTTGTGAGGGGCAGCAGTACAGGGTGGACCGTTGTTGGTGCAGTGTGTGTGTGTATGTGTTTGCCCTAGGTGTTAGGTTTCTGCATGTGTGTAAGCACGCACACAGTCCCACATAATGGCTGCCATGTACAGGGTTTTGTGGACAGCCACAGACTGCACCTGTCAGGTCATCCAGATCAGTGTCTGTGGGCACGGACACGGTACCTGTGCCTGGCAGGGTGCTACGGGTCGTATCCGGTACTAACCCAGACTGGGTACTGTCATCGGAAGCAGGGGTGTGTTGACTGGACACAGTTCCCTGTTGGGACTGTCCAGAGCCACGTGCACGTGGTCTCCTGGGGCGTCTGGATGACAGCACAGACCCAGCATTGCTGGGGCTGGTGCTGGCACTTGAGGCGCGAGTGGGCCTGTTGTCGCCCGCGGCCACTGCCAGCTGGTGCTCTTGCTGGCATACGGCCACGCCGACGCCGCAAACGCACACCATCGCCCTGGCCCATGGACATCTGGTTCTGGAGCAGCTGTTCTATGCCCCCACAACGTCTGTCAACGACATCTGTGAAGTTACGGATAGTATTCGCAACATCACGCATGCTGCCTGTCATGGCTGTGCGACATGCTCTCAGCTCCCTCAGACCCTGTCTGGTGTACCTTTCCATACGTGCCTGTGCCTGCATGACAGTTCTAAACATAGTGGAGGTTGACATACCTCCTTGGGCACGTCGGCCAGAGGCAGTACGGCCACGGATGCCCCCACGAGAACCCATGGGCGACTGTCTGCGTGGTACCATTGGAGGCCCCTGCTCATGGCTGCCTTGTGGGGATGCATGTACCACAGGTACCACATTACCCTGATCTATGCCCACTGCTGACTGTCCATCACCTAGGGACAATGGTGACAAAGGATGTAACGGCAGGATGACTGTGCGCATTGACGTGGTTGAAAGCTGTGTACTGTCAATTGGCTGACCAATGGCGGACCCAGACACACCTTCCTGCACCATTACAGACATTTCATCATCATCAGTACCTGGGGCACAAGATTCAGGTTCCCTGCTGCAGGTCACCAGAGCAGCACCAGAACCTACGGGAGGAAAACATGGAACACAGATTACAGTCTCAATACATATTTGACAGAGATGCACTTCAATACTAATGCACACATTCAGAAATGGACACATGCACTCATGGACACTAACACACATGCACACTTGGGCACAGGCACACTTGCACACATGCACACCCCACAGTAAACACACACATCAGTACCGTGTTACACTACTCAATTTACTACCTGTCAATTACAGTTATTGTGAACACAGTCACCAGCATGTCTACTACAGAGTTACACTACTCTTCCTAGTTTTATAAATTGTTTTACGGATAATGTTAAAAGACTCACCAGCATGTATGGCCTGCCTCATTGCTAGATGGGAGGGACCTGGAAGTGTGAAGAGAGTAATGTCAGTGGGCACATGTGTGCCATTCGTTTTGCACATGATACAGTACAGTAGTACACTAGTTCCCTTATACACATCAGCTGCACATCATGTCTGTATATATATCATGATGACAGATACATACCACATGCACACCTTATGCGTGCATGAAGTAACAGCGCACAGAACAGTCATATGTACATACCAGGAGTTAACTCTAATCTCACCCTTACCTCTCTTCAAACGTCAACTCAAACTGTACTTCCAAAACCACTGGCTTTGTTCTTCTTGGAGTCCAGGCTAACGTCCCTCTCCCTACCCTCTCTTCACCTTTAACCCCTCATTGTGCATAGAAACTAGCTTCTACCCTGTTTCTTTCACCTTGATGTCCTTCTATGCTCTGACCTACTTCTCCCATCCCTCCCACCTCCTCTTGACTGTCTTCCTTCTTTTCCTCACTTCCCTTCTTGACTCCTGCCTCTTCCATATCATTGTATCTGTCATACTCCTTCTACTTCTCTACCCTTCTGAGCCCTAACTATTATGTATATGGCTTTTGCCTTATTGCATAACCATTATGCTTTAGGTAGGATTGCTTTGAAACCAACGGTACATTGTGTATGACTCTAAACTGTTTGACTTCCTTACATGTATGTTGATTTAATTAACAGGCTGGTGTACAATTCTATTATGTTGGCTGTCTGTATTAACAACTTGTCTGTCTGCCTTTATTACGATATGTGTGGAGCTTTTCTCCACAGGCCTCTACTGAAAATGAACTTATATCCAGCTAGACTATCTGGGTCAACAAATGTAAAAGTAATAACAATAAATGAATATGGCATCTTACCTGCACGCCGCTGTCTTGCTGCTGTGTGGATCCAACCTCCATCAGGATGCATGATTGTTGCTGTTGTTCTGGGGCTGGATCCACAACACTTAGCAGTAGCCCCTCCTGTCTGGTGAGGGTGGATGTGTGGCCACCACCCCACTTGTGGCAACCTGTTGCCTGCGGATATCTGCAGCACGCTGGCGGACATTTCTTATCAAATCACTGCAGTGATGTCTCACCTGCTCATATGTCCTATCATGCATGCCAACATCATTTATCCTGCTAACGAGGTTTTGCCACAGTGCAGACCTCTCCTGCTGATTCTGGGTGGTGCGTGAGAACAGGATGGCATAGTCACGCACCAGGCTCTGGTGGATCACGTCATCCTCTGCAGCAGAGTAGGCAGGATTCCTTTTGGTGCCATGTCTATCTGGAAAGGTACACAAACAGGTTATCAGCATAGTATCTCAACAATACATGGTACACATTCTATACAGGGAGTGTTAACTTCTACTTATTACTGCTTGGTTAAAACTTGATTACAGTGTAGCTATCATTCTATGTCATTTGTACTAAGTACTTGGCCTTCAGACCGGTTGTTTTACATTAGGGAGGTTGGTGGCAAGCACTGTGGTGGCAGGACACATATCTTTCATCCATTGAAGTTGGGAACTGCTGATTGTGGGCCCAGTGTACAAGTGTATTACTTCTGGTATGGGCAGTTGGCCTTCAGGCCAGTTATTTAACATTAACGAGGTTTGTGGTCTGCACTCGTGTGTGACAATAGGCTGTACTCTGCCATTCATAGCTGGGGACATCTGGTTTCAGGTTTATAGTGCCTGCATATCTGAGCTGTATCTTACTGACATTGCTACACCTTGTTTGTTGTAGCAAACACTACATCCAGGCCTCCTGGATCTACCTTTGTTTATATGCTTGTTATCTGTTAGCTTGTTATTTCACTGGTATGCTACTTCCACATAGTACACATCTTCTCAACACATCTGTGACTCACTACTGATATCTGCATTGCTTACTGTACGTACTTCCATGTTACACATGACAGCAAGTGACTGCTTGTCATTGTTGCATTTACTTAATTGTGACACATTGCACTTAGGTTACCTGGCATTTGCTCACTGACACTTTTATATCAGTCAGCAGTTGTAGGTAATGTCAGTACACCCTCACTCCCCACTGGACCTTGTTTTCAATCATTAGTGATTACAGAGTTCACAATAGTATTCTAGCATGTCCAGAGGTCAGTTGTCAGTTCCCTCCCAGTCCAGCTGGTGAGTGTGGTACTCCAGAGACAATGTTAGAACAGATGCATGTACACAGACAACCCCTCCTCCTAACAACAAATTCAAACTCATGTGAGTGATGCAACCATATACCAGACTGGAGGCTAGGCTCTGTCTACTCAATACCGCCATAACCAGTCAGGTGGCAAAGGGGATCACTCACTACACTTCCAGTCTCACGTAGACCTACCACAACAGCGGACCTAACACATGATCACACATGATCATACTTGTAGGCTCAGACCACAGCTCTGCCTATGCAGCAGAGACCTCCTAAGCAGACATCCAGGCAACCACTACCACATAAACGAACATGTGCAACACATATCACACAAAGCCAATGTGCTGAACACTCACAGCCATTAACAGTTAACAACACACCTCATACACCTGTACTAGGTGCCTCTATCATCAGGCACACTCACATCACGCTCACCAGGCTTAACGAGGTGAGGGTCACGGTGTGCAGCCTGTCAGGCACTATGACCTGCCACATAACACAAACACTCAGGTAACCCCAAGGCAGGTACAGGTATGACTCAGTCAATGTCCATGCTGCTGTGAATGGCCTGACACATTCCTCCCTGGACTACATGACATGAGACATTACAGAGCTCTCTGAGCACGTAGCCGAGACAGTTTGACCCTGACCTTGAGTAGCATCCTACCCTCACCTAGAACGATGCCACAATATCAAGGCACGATGATCCCTTCCAACAATTGACTGACATACTGGTGTCATTCACAGGTGTGCCAATGCCTGCCATCTTGGGGTGGTATGCTTTGCTAGGGACAGCTTGCACCTGTCACCACAGTCCTATTGACATTTGGCGGAGCCTCCTGCTACACCCATAGTGCCTGTATTAGGCAAGGCTCATAAGGCAAACCCACATCCATTTGTATCACAAAGGATGAGGAAGTAAGAGTGATGCTACTCAACACTGGACGCCTAGACCCAAGGATGCACGCACTCAAAACCCTACCTAGCATTCTGGACATCGATATCTGTGCAGTAACATGAACCTGTTTCAGGTTTCACAGGAGCACACCAGTACTACCACGTTATAGCTGTTACCATTCTTGTCGGCCCCAACACTTGAACAAGGGAGGGGGAGTATCAGTATTCAATGCAGATTCCCACGCCTCCACATTGGTGGCACAGTACAACATAGGTGTTAGGCCATTGAGTACAGAAGACATAGTTGGGGACCTGGGGAAGAAACATGGTAGCGGTCTGTCATTTGTCTACCACATGGCCAACGTGGATTGACAGACATGTTATATAGCCCAGCTAATCATGAGTGATTCACATGTATGGCAGGGGAGGTCATTGTGCCTCTTTACTCATCCATCATCAGGCCTATAATTGCGCAAAATGCACCTTTTGGGATGTACCTAACCAGACACCTACAGCAACTGGTACAGGACAACAGTACATCATCAAGGGGATGCAATGGCTCACACAGATGTCATATGCTGCCCAGGTAAAGTGAATCCAGCTGGACTCAGTGGCATACTGCCTGTTCAGAGGCAATCTGTGCGTGCCATATACAGCCATGTCCTACCTAGCAGTAATGAACGTGATGCACCTCAGGCAATCAGAGTCCCATACAGCCACATGCTCAGGAGAGCTGGACCTCAGCACTGACATACATGGACATGCTGGAGGGGCATATTCCTAACCGAGAGGCTCCCTTCACTCTGTAATGAGCTCACACTACTGGTTAGGCAGAGTCCCTCATTGACTCTCTTCCATAGGAATCTGGATGAGTGGATGGAGATCATAGTTGTACCCCAGGTATCACTTCTATGTCACTGTTAGACAGAGGCACAGTATACTAAAGTCGGACAAGGGCATAGCAGCATAACTTGTAATTGGGTGGCAAAAGACAAACACATTCTACTAGGCTTACCAATGCCCTAGGGCAAATAGCCTAGTATGAACCTATGAACTGTTCATTCTCAACTGTTCGAGCTCATTACAGAGTGAAGGGAGCCTCTCGGTTAGGAATATGCCCCTCCAGCATGTCCATGTATGTTCTATTCAGTCGGTTACCGCTTGCTCAGAGGTGACCTTTGCCTAACATACAAGGCCATGTCAAACCCAGATTTGATGAATATGCTTCACCTCAAAAATCTAGATCCATCAGAGCCACAAGGGCGGGAGACTTAAACCTCGACACGGCTATTAATAGGACGTGCTGGAGGGATAGATTCATCACCCAAAGACTCCCTATGCTGTGGAACAAAATCCCGGTATATGTGAGGCAGAGCACCTCGCTGGCCTTGTTCAAGAGAAATCTTGACCAATGGATGGGAGATCGCAGATATACCCCAGGGATTACCTCAGTGTCACTGCTCGACAGAGGCACAGCAAAATAATGGGTATAGTTCCCCATACTAAAGGGGTGGCGTAAGCCACAAACGATGGGCTAGGCTTGTAAATGCCCTCGGGCAGATAGCCTAGTATGAACCTATGAACATGTGTGTACTGCTATAGTACTTCTGCCATATGTTGCATGTGTGTGTGTTGTGGGGATGCACAGGTAATGGCCAGATACTTCTGCACAGGTGACACGCCTGACACATTCTGGGTGTTCATCCATACATACTGGATGTGTGCTGCCATCCAACCCTGTGATGTGGACACACATTACTCAGCCTGGATATACATATCCGAACAACACCACAAGCACAGTACACTACCTTGCTATGTATGCATGTAATTACACAGTTATTCAGTAGTTATGACAGTGATGCTATCCATGCAGCCCACTGGGCCAGTGGAAGCCACAACACACACCGCCAGCACCTTTGCATATGCTTACCACAGACATCCCACATACTGCATGTACTGTGCACACAGATATCTAACCCAGAACAACTGCACACCACTTATTAATCCTGTCCAGTGGACTACAGATACAGGCATATTGTATAACAATAGTAGGAGGCTACTGCAGCACAGGGCAGATTCACATGACGGAAGGCATCTGTTGTCTGCCGGGTTAAGATGCTTCACATTCACCAAATGCACAGATATTGGCAACATTGTTGCAGACAGTTTAGGTGCAGGTTCCCCCATTGTCCTACACACGTGTTATTAGTTATCCCAGATGACTGTAACCTCCCTATCCTCTCACATGTCCAGGTGAGAGCCACCCTCATCATTGCAGAACACATATCATCACTGTTACGAAATGGTATCCCTGGATGTGTGCTACATTCACCCCTGGAGGACATAGCACCACATGACAGACTGATATTAATCCCTGGCCATACTACAGGATATGTACCTGAACAGTGCCATACATACACAGTGGTCCCACACCAATGAGGAGGAACCTCTACTGACCCTGGGAACTACTGCATCATATGCACAACTGGCCTTGTGTTCTAAGCTATGGAAGTGTTAGTTATGGCCCACATGTACAACAATATTACATATGTTTATATTTCATGACTATGTACACACAACCTATCTCATGGACATACCTATAGATAGTGAACTATGATACATTTGAGGTGTCACAGTATACACAGGATTAACCTGCTACTTTGCATTACCTGTGTTTGTGGCAGCTGTTGCTGTGCCAGTGGTGCTGCTTGCTGCTTGCTCCTTGCTGCTTGCTGCTTGCTGCTGCTTTTGCTGCTGGCAGTCCTAATATTTGTTTGGTTGTTTTCTCTGTCTCTCTCTCTCTCTCTTTCTCCGTAGTGTTTGTGCAATGAATGTATTGCGTGAGTGTAGTGTGGGTACTCAATGCTTTTGTAGGTATCTGCATAGGTCCATGTGATGGCCTCTGCACCAATTGTAAGGCAGCATTTGCTAATTGCATGCAGCTGGGTGTGTACTGATTGCATGTCTCACTGTGATTTCAGGACACTGCTATAAAAGGGTATGTGAGATAGGCGTTGCCCTTTCAGATTGTAGGGCGTGGACCATGCTGGTATGCTGTTGACAGTGTTTTGTGAGTGTGAAGGTTAGTACATCTCCCATGCTTCATGCTGTGTTGTAGATTCAGGTTGCTGCATTTATCTTGCCTGTTCCCTGTAGTGAGTGTGTATGCATACTGACACCTACAACTATATGTCATATGTATTGCTATATAAATATATATATATCTGTGTACATATACATACTTTCATATATGTACATTAGCTGACATTATTGGGTACAAGCTAACAATTAGCAGGGCTGTTTCTGTTAACACTACACTAGTATGGGAATCCAGTAATTGGGACTATAAAAGTCTGCATGACATGCTTTGGGTAGTAGACATACTATATTGCCTTTATCTTCATTCCTACTATTACATGTTCCACTTATTTAGCACTATATTCCTGTATGAGAGTCATGGCTTAGTGGTAGGTCATACAGACTAGTGTTACAATGGTCTTGTGGTAGGGCCTACTAGTATGCTCATATTCTGCTTTTGAGTTGAGTATAGGGCCTATCAATCAAAGTGCTGGAGGCACCTTTAAGCAGTTAAAGGGGTTAGTAGGTCTCACAGGAGCCAGGCTGTGTTGCAGATTCTGGTTGCTGCATATATCTTCACTGTTTCCTGTAGTGAGTGTGTATGGCTACTGAGACCTACAACTATATTTCATATGTATTAATATATATTTATATATATGTATGTGTAGATATACATACCTTCACATATGTACATTACCTTACGTTACTATGTACAAGCTAACAGGTAGCAGGGCTGTTTCTGTTCACACTGAACTAGTATGGGAATCCAGTAATTTGGCCATTAAAACTCTACCTGACATGCTTTGGATAGTACATCTCCTATATTGCCTTTATACTGATTCCTACTATTACATGTTATATTTATTTTAGCACTGTGTTCTTGTGAAGCAGGCATGGCTTAGTGGTAGGTCATACAGACTAATGTTACCAAGGTCCTGGGTTCGAGACTGACAGTGGGATTTTTTTTTACTTTGCAAACTTTCAAACTGAGTACAGGACCTGTCAATCAAAGTGCTGAGGCCACCTTTAAGCAGTTAGAAGGGTAAGTAGGTCACACAGGGGTCAGGCTGTGTTGCAGATTCAGGTTGCTGCAATTATGTTCACTGTTTCCTGTAGTGAGTGTGTATGGCTACTGAGACCTACAACTATATTTCATATGTATTAATATATATTTATATATATGTATGTGTAGATATACATACCTTCACATATGTACATTACCTTACGTTATTATGTACAAGCTAACAGGTAGCAGGGCTGTTTCTGTTCACACTGAACTAGTATGGGAATCCAGTAATTTGGCCATTAAAACTCTACCTGACATGCTTTGGATAGTACATCTCCTATATTGCCTTTATACTGATTCCTACTATTACATGTTATATTTATTTTAGCACTGTGTTCTTGTAAAGCAGGCATGGCTTAGTGGTAGGTCATACAGACTAATGTTACCAAGGTCCTGGGTTCGAGACTGACAGTGGGTATTTATTTTTCTTTCCAGACTTTCAAACTGAGTACAGGACCTGTCAATCAAAGTGCCATAAAGGCACTTTTAAGCACTTAAAACCAGGTCTGCGCTCATTTGCGCGGAGCTCACTCATGCGCACTGGCGGTGAGCTCTGCTAACACAAGCGCACACCCGCGCTAATTTCTTTGAAAGAAAAGAAAAAGGGGTGACAGGAAAGTGGTGAAAAAGGGGTCACAAAGAGGGTAAGACAGTAGGGAAACAAGCGTGGGATTTGCAGGAGGGATGTAGGTAAGGCCCATAGATGCCCATGTCTTTGGCAGCAACAGCTGTGCATTTCCATGTATTTTGGTGAGACATTGGAAACCTTTCACCCCTGAGAGAGGTGTCAGGACAACATTAATATTTGTTGTAGAGCCAATTGTAATTAACTGTTTCAATGTCAAGCAGACATGTGTGCGACATGGACAGCTATGTATGGGGCATAATTTTTTTGTGGGTACAGAGTGCCCTTTTTTTTTTTTTTTTTCAGGTGAGAGTGGTATGTCAGGTGAAGGAAGTCGGTATAGCTGGGGAGGTAGGTTGGGTAGGTTAACAGACAAGACAGACAAGATGCATACAGGGGCGGTGTATGACACACGTGGGGGGGTTACACAATTGACGGGGACGGAGGTTGGGATTTCCAAGATGCATGAGCCCACAGATGGCAACAGTGGAACTGATATCCCCACCCATAGGCAGTTGCCACTGTTCCTTCACAGCCCAGGACAGGGCTGTGCTGGGGCTGTGTAGGCGGGCAACGGCCGGGCCGTTAGCTGTGCCACACGAGCCTCAAGCTGGCGTAGGGGCCCAAGAACAGTGTCTTGGATCTCCCTTCGCACCACAGACCGGACACCGTGGAGGGTGAGTGGACGAACCCCTCCGGCCACACTTGCAGAGGGGGGACGGGCCCCATCCCCTGCAGCGCTTCCACCAAGGTGGCACAGGGCCACCGGAGGGGGTCCGCCTGGGCACCAGTGCCAGGTGCAGTCACCAGCTGAGGTGGGAGAGGTGGGTCCGCTGGGACCTGCCTTCCCAAGCATTCTAGGTTTGTGAGTAGTTATGTTAGTTTGGGTTAGTGGCATTGTATTCCATTCAGATTAGTTGTAACAGCATGCATTGTTATTCCCATCAAACAAACACCCAGATATTAACACCATTGAACAAGGGGCATATCAATATCACATGCATTATTTGAACAGAAATACACAGTCAAACAACATGCAGGGTTGATTAATGGCAACAGGCCATCAGATTTGCAGGTATGAACAGGGCACATGCACAAACAGACATGCATATATTTTTGAAACGGACAAATGTCCATGATTAATGAAATGTTCACATACCATTATTTAGTGGGTGTTGTTATATGGAATTATAGGGTTGGGCAGAGATAGAAAGTGATGACACATTCATATGTTACACATTGATTTACATTTGTAATAGGTACACAATTAAGTTGAGGCTGATGTTTCAAAATAAATTTTATTTGACTGTCAAGCTACACCTGTTACAAATACATCACTATCCTACTTATTTTGAATTTGATCAGATACATCATCCTGCTACACTTTGATGACAGGACAGGGGACAACTATGGCTGTTTAGTCTGTCAGATAATCATTCATTCTATCTGCAAATTGTTTACTGTGATCACCATATACAGCATTTGGCCTAGACATTCCAGATTCTGACACACTGAAATCAGTTTGGGATATTAAGTTGTACTTCCCACATGCATTTAGTTCTGTAGAAACACACTGGGGCTAATATATTCAGGGGTTATTACTACTTTATTTATTCATACATGACCCTTTCTGTCACTCTCACACATCCTGCAACTTCACAGTTCAGGTTGCTACTTCTAGGCTTTGTTCACATGTTAGACTAGTGGTGATTCAAACACTTTCCAACAGCCTCACTTCTGTCATGATTCAGCATTTCAACAGGGATATATCTCACATGTGACTACCTCAGATTCTGAAGCTGTACTCTTGAGACTACTGCAGGTTACACTATATTTAATTAATGGTGGGACATCTGTATTACAGCACTGTTTAATTCTATCAATTATATTTCCAGTTACACTTGCATACTGATGAACTTGTTGCAGCCATACCTGCAGACTTTCAAATCTTGCTTGCACATTATATTACTTTTAATCAATACACTGCAGTGTTCTGATACATGCTACAGTATAATATTTATTTACAAGTACTGGGTGGGGTTACTAACCTGCATGGTGGCGCATCCGCACCAGCCTACGGGCATGCATCTCGCGATTCATAGAGCGGACACCTGCAGCTGTAATACGAAAGAAGTAATATTGGACTACACATCTCCATGGTATCAGCTAGTTGAAATCCTTACATACATAAGTAAAATGTGACTTACTCAGTAGTGGGGCATTGGGCATATCCCGGGCCTCCTGGATCCATTCGGTCAACTGGTCTTGCTTGCGCCGCTTCAGGTCCGCATGGTGGTGACGGACCTGCTCACCAGTGCGTGGAATGCCAGTAGCACTGGTCAGATCACGAGCCAACTGGTCCCATGCCTCTGCCCTATATGCTCCCCATGAGACCTGGCCCTGCATGAGTTGGGCCTCGTGATGATGGACAAGGAGCCAGACCATGTATCTGGACTCCTCAACGCCCCAACGCTGTGCTCGAAAGCAACGTCCCTCACCTACTCCACTCATTCTGACTGCAGCTGTGTTCTACAATCGTTTCTGCTGTGTATTCCCACCTATGGGGCTTATATATGCCGCTTTTCCCACACATTTCTCTGATTGGCCGTTTTGGAATTGTATCTACTTCACTGAAAATGCTTTCTCATGCTCCATTCTGGATTTTATCCCATATATATGCTATTTCTGCATTTCATGGTATTGCTGTCATGGCTTAGTGGTGAAGTACCTTGACTCTAGTGCATGGTATCCTGGGTTCGACTCTGGCAACTGACTTTTGATTTTCCTGACAGAAATGAGTTGAGGACCTGTCAATCAAACATGCCAAAAGCACTTTTAAGCACTTAAAACCAGGTCTGCGCTCGTTTGCGCGGAGGTAACGCATGCGCACTGGCAGCTAGCTTGTGGGCGCGGCGCAAACGGTGTGCGCTGGGATAAACCTTAATTGGCTAGTGACACACATGTTCAGCTAAGCACAGCTAGTTGCAAACGGTTTCAGCCTATTAAACCGGTGCTTAGCAACGGGCATGCAGTTTGCAGCTTTTTAAACACTACTCAGCTACGGGCACTCCGTCTCACAGCAGCTTAGCTATCAGTACATTTCTGACTATTTTTATTATTGTGTTACTTTGGAATATATGCTCCATTTCATTCCATTTTACAAAAGGGAATACATTTACATTTGTACAATACTGTCAGGGGGCTTTTTAGTGCTTATTTACAAAAAAAAAAAAAAAGGTTGTTGTGGGGGTTCGAACCCTGCCTGCCTAATCTTAGGCCGGCAACTCTACCGCTAAGCTATTACTTCTTGGCTTACTTTGCATATTTAGTTCTTATATCCTTTTCCACTGACTGCTAACTGTGATTGCGCTAGTAGCACACCCGCGCACACGGGCGCACACAGTAGCAAACATTTACGGGGTTTAAAAAAAAAAAGGTTTTAATTTAATTTTATAACATCTCTTCACTTTATACACTGATGGTCTATCGAGGCATGTGTTGTGTAGTGTGTTTATTCACATTTCCATGGCCTCTCGTGGCTGTTTACTTTCAGCCATTCTAGTCTTCCGGGGGCGTGTCCGCTTGCAGGGCTTAGCCTACAGACACGCCCCCTACTCTCTTACACGGACCGTGTAAGAGTTACTAGTGTGATTCAGCATGCCTCATGCACCTCATGCATATGAATGACATGCTGACATCACACAGTTTAACTGCAGCCTCCGTGTAAGAGTTATAACTCTTGCACGGAGGCTTCCTGAATCTGGCCCTATGTTTGTACATTTACCAGTGTGCCATATATGACTGCTTGCAGTTAGATGGGCAAACCTGTGTGCAAGTACAATGTTCCCTGTCCATGAGTTCATTGACAGCATTATACATTACCCTGCACCTCTCTATGTGGTGACATCCAGCAGGCACAGGGGTCTGTAGGTAACTGGATCATATACTGTTGCGCCCTTAGTTTGGATCCTTTGAGCAACAGTATAGATGTGTGATAGTGCAGATTTACTCACCATTATTATGGTATGTATGACAATACAGACATCCACACACATATGTCTGTAATTAACAGGGATGTATATATAAACATTGCTGTGTGTATCTATGATATGTACAGGCATTTTGTAGATATATAGGGAGAGTCTATGTATCAATGTGATATATATAGCTATATATATCTATTTGGCACTAATAGAGATATATATATATATATACTATGTACATGAGAGAGAAATAGTGAAAGACAGATATGTATATGTATATGTCTGTATGCATAGACATATCTATCAGTCTGCTGACGGGGTAACAGAATTGCACTAATTTTACCTAAGTGTTTGGTCATGTCCAATGTGACTATCAGCAGTTATAGAGTGACTCCAGGCCACACTTACCTGTAGTCCAGTCCAGGATTTTGTGTGTTACAGACTATACTTTCTCCAGAGTTTCACAGAATAGTCATAGCTTTGGATCATGGTCTGTTCCTCATAAAATTTGGGATTTTCTGGCAAATTACTTGGATGAACTTAGGATTGAAGTCAGTAAATAGTGACATACATTTGAGTGTCTGGCATCAAATCCTTCAGAAAATTGTCAGTTGAAACACACCATATGTTATTTTAGTAACTGTTTACATTTAAGAGAGCGGTATTTAACATACACCTCTATTTGTGGGCCTTTGTCCCCCCATTTTGTCGGGCTTTGAACAGATTTCTTGCACTAAGAGTTTGAGAGGTATGCTACAGACATTGACATCTGTCCCTGTTTCTGCAGTTCTGCATGTCACACTAACTGTCCACAGCATTCCCCAGCTGTCTGCTGTACTTAGTATGTGACTGAGGTTCAAAATGTTACACCACACACAGACAGTCTGTGAAAACACCAACATAATAATACCTCACATGTGCCTATTTCCAGATTAGAAGCATCAACACCATCACTCATGCTAACTTCCATAGTCCACTGACACACACAGGCTGCCAGACAGAGTGTGATCAAGTCCCATGTTACAGCCCTGAGATTGTCTGGTCTACTGATATACATTGCTGACTTACTGTTAAAGCAGTTATATGGGAACACTGCTGTGTTGGGTGTGGGGAACAAAAGAACATGATCTGCTGGGATAGGCAGTAGTCCAAATATCATGTGACCCCACTGTTTAAGAACTCCCTTACCTGATGTAGTGCATTTTCCAACCATGAGACCTAGTGATTATTAAGAAACACATACTATTGGAATGAGTACCTGTCTCATGTGGATGCTACTTCTGTCCACATAAACCACTATATTTCCTTGCATAAATGCAGCAGATCCATATATACAATACCATATTATAGTAATCCTGACAAGTAGTGTATAGGTTAGAGACTTACCTCATGAATGCAGCAGTTGACAGGACTGTAGTTCAGGGCTGACTTTGTGTGATGCAAGCAGAACACAGCCAATATATGGATAGGTACAGGTTGTGTGGGTTGTCTGGTGTCAACAATTTTACTAAATGTATGTGAGTTGGATTAAGTTGTCAGTCCCTAGGGCCCTAAGTTGTCAGTGAATGTGCTATGCGTTGCCTGTTAGCCAAAGTCAGGGTGTACTGGGCACACTTACGTCTACCTATAGGGACATCATTAGGGGCTTCCTCCTCCGAGTCCTCCCATGACTGTGGCTGTGGTGATTTAGGCACTGGTGAGGGGTGGTGTATCCATTCCCTTTGCTGATCCTGCTGAAGCTGTTTCTGCAGGATCATATTGTGTAGCATGGCACATACAGTGAACATATAGGCACATGTGTCTGGAGAGTACTGCAGGGCTCCATCAGATATATTGAGGCACCACAACTATGACTTCAGAAGCCCAAACACATGCTCTGTGATGTTCCTAGTTTGTGTGTTTGCCTCATTATGGCATTCATCAGTGGTGTGTGTACATTTCTGATTGGTGTCATCATCTACGGTTCCAGTGCATAGCCAGCATCCCTCAGTAAATGGCTGTGTGGGATGTCCCCCAAGCAAACATCGGGTACAGCTGTGATGCATGAAAGATATGGGAGTCATGATAACTTCCAGGGCTGTCAGCACACACATTCATAATAAAGCCTGGGCAATGCACATGACCTGGCAGTTGATGGAGTGGAACCCCTTGCAGTTGATGTAGATTCTACCCTCCTCACCGGGTGGTGACTTAATGTGTACATGAGTACAATCTATGGCACTCAGTACATCTGGGTAGTGTGCTATATGGTAGAAGTGTTGCATAGTTCTGTCCCTTCCCTCAGGGGTGAGGGGAAAATAAATGTGCTCACTGGCATGTGGTGAGATGGCATCTAGGAACTGGTGGCATTCCCTGGAAGCAGATGCCTGTGAGACCCCCAACATGTCCCCATTTGGTCTTTGGAAAGTATCTGTAGCTAGTATCCCAAAGGCTACACATACCTTTATTTCCACTGGGTTGGGCTCTCCTCTGTTGGCTCTGGGTCTGAACTGAGGGCAGTAGAGCTCAGTGAGTTCTTGTACTATGTCCCTCTCCACCCTGTAGCATTTTACAGTCTCTAGCTCATGTTCATAGTTTCATAGGCAGGTACTAAGCTATCGGCCCTGGGGCCTATACAAACCCAGCCAAAAAGGTACCCTGGCTTTTGCCACCCAAGAAAATTATTTTCCTGTACCACTGTCGAGCTGGGCCACAGAGGTGATCCCTGGGGTGAATTTTCTATATAGCCTTTGGAAGGTTACCCTGGGCCTGAACACTCTTCTCCTTCTCGGTCTAGGCCTACTGTCAGCAGCAGCAGCAACTGCCGCACTGACTATAGCATCTAGCACATAAAGATGTAGTAGACCTGTAGCAGCCCTTAGCATTCTCTCAGTTAAAATTCCCAAATCTGTACACCAGTGGTGCAGAGTATGGGAGGAAAATCAGATTCTAGGGCATATGCATACTTTATAGTGCTATGGTGTAGGTGCTGACTGTGTGATTGGCTACCTATGATGCATTCCACCTGCTATATATATATATATATATATATATATATATATATATATATATCATTAACATCATTTAATGGCCCCAGTTTAAGTTAAACAGGGGTCAAAACTAATTAATATGACACTGGGTTTTAGATACAATCAGCACTGTGGCATGCCACACGTGCACCTCATAGGGAAGCAAAGCGTAGTGGTCAGTGTACACATCCCCACAGACTTCCATTCTCAGCATAGTGGCGCATTGCACAAACACACGGACACATGATCCCCTTAGCTAAACAAGCTTAAAAGTGAGTGTACACCCCCCCCCAAGGATACACTCAGCACTGCAGCTTGCCATGCAAACAGGCTGAAATAAGCTTAGAAATCATTGGATACGCCCTCCTCTGATATCAGCTACCTCCTCTGTAAACAACAATATGATTCTCTGCCTACACAGAGGGGATATGCAGACATGATCACCCCTTTGTGCTATTCAGTAACTCCACTGCATTTGCATACGTATCCATGCTCACAGCCTGGAAACTACATGCTTCAAAGCCCTACCACGTTAGCAACAGCACCAATGCACCATTGTAAATACTCCACGCATGTTCCTGTAATACATTTCTGTCACATCATATAAATTTTGTTTTTTACACTTTTTTTAATATTTTTATAAAGCATGTTTGAGCACTGCGGTGCACCTCGCAAACATACACAGATTATTAAAAACAATAAATTTAATTTAACTTACTTCCTTTAGTTTGTCAGACACACAGAGGATAGGTTCGCTCATATCTGTATGTGCTATGCCATCTCTGTCCCTCTATCTACTTCCCCTTTTGTCTGTTTATATTCCTGTACATCAAATTTTTCCATGTACACTATGGACACTGACATAGGGTCTGCAGACCTGCCTATCTGCTTGCTGGATCTCTCTACCTGTCTCATTTGCATGAGATTCGCCTGCTTATGAGGTGATTTTCTTGGCTCAGACATTTCCATAGTGGCGCGCTTGTGTGCACTGCTCAACAGCTCTTACTGAATCTAATAAAAGTATTCTCAGCCAGTTTAGCAGCGCAGCATGATGCCTACACAGAAAAAAAAAGTTTAGGCTTTATTAAATCCCCCCCATGTCTTTGTGCTAGCTTTTTTCCCTTTAAAAATTATGTATTCCAGTCATAAGAGTTGTCAAGCACAGCCACTGAACATCCAATACTACAAACATTAACTTTTGAAACAGATGGAAAAGACAGACACAAACAAAAAGGCAGAGAGATGAAAAGAAAAAAGAGGTAAAATATCATGAAAGAGAGAAGCAGAGAAAGAGGGAATTTTGTAAGTTATAAAATGCTACTCAATGGGCAAATAAGGACTAATCTATACCTGTACCTTTACCTATGTCTATATCTATATCTATATATATCTATATATATCTAATCTAATCACACTCACACAGATTCACACACACACTTGCATGCACACACATACACACACACACACACACACACACACACACACACACACACACACACACACACACACACACACACAGACACACACACACACACACACACACACAAAATGAATAGCTTAAATGATGTACTATTTAATGGATAGTATAAAGACTGTGATGGGCAATATGATTTATAATATTAATTGGCAAAAGTGTGGTCAGTTTTACACTTTGGTAAAAAATATGAATTTATTTGAAAGCTAAGCTAAATGCTCATTTGAAAACTGATAATGTGAAGATGTACATTAAAAAGAATGCCTGCTGCAAATATGTTAAGATTACCTTTGTATAACCCATTGGTGATTACACCATGAATGCTGTGTGAAATAAGATTGTTAATGTAATGTTGCTTTATGAAGGTAGATAGACTATATGTCATGGTATTCAAACCATAAAGAAACAGGAAGCAACATATATATTAAATTTTGTGCACTTACTGTTTGTAGTGCATAATGCAGGACTTTCTTTAGCTATATGCCTTTCTACCAATGTAAACTATGCATTGCCAGCCTTTTACATTTTGTGACTAATACTACGTTTTCAGCATTTATATGTATTAGTCCGTGGGCATGCAAAGAGTTGTGCACCCAAAATCATGTGACTATATTAGCCAGTATAATAATGATGTGAATGCAGCTTGCATGGTTTAATTTGTCATGACTGAATGTTTATGTTTGTGGGGAAAAAGCCACAAACAAGCAGACATAAAGGGATAAATGTAAGAAAAGAAATTAAATGGTGGCACACAACTAGGGACAACAGCATTAGTTTCTTCCTTTGAAAAATATCCATTAGTGAAGTTTGCCAAGCTGTTATGAGCAAGACAGAAGCTTGATAAAACAAGAACAAACCAAAGAAACTGAAAAAATAAGAACTGGCAGTAGATGATAGCAAATAATGGAGCTCAGAAAACCATAAAAATATTTCTTAGCACTTCTTTCAGTGTAATCCCCAAACTTTTTCAGACATATAAGGTACAAATAATAACTCTTTTATATGCCATCCCATGAACATTACGAACCAGCAGCCAATAGAAAATCACAACCACTTAATAATGTTAACTACTCTGTTGCTGAACAATGTAAAAACCTAAACTATAAAACTACACGTCATACTTAATAAAGAAAGAAAAAAAAAATTGTATACATTTATATACACTTGAATGCCCTTCATAAAAATGGAATAATATATATATATATATATATATATATATATATATATATATATATATATATATATATATATATATATATATATATATATATATATATATATATATATATATATATATATATATATATATATATATATATATATATATATATATATATATATATGCATATTGTAATAAATCAACACATTATGTTTCAAAAACTTTCAATTTTAAAAGACTGGAGATGGAAATCATTTCATTGATCCCTAGTGAAAAACTAGCATTTAAAATTATTTGCCACCATGTTTCTTTCTGTTCTAAAAACACTTTCCAGGGTCCACCCCGAGGATCCCTCCAAACCTGATCTACCACTACAAACTTGAAAATATGCCCAGGATATACTTTTAAATGTCTGTATAATGTATTAGATTCCTTCTTATGTGAAATCTCTTAGAAGTGCTCATAAATTATTTGGGCTAACTTACACTGGGTCTTTCCAACATAAAATGATGGACACTGCAAGCAGAAGGCAATATAAACTACAGCTTGGGAATAGCAACTATATCTACCCTTTAGTTGTATTTTTTGTTACCTACTTCAGTGCATGAACTAGTAAAAACATAACAACATTGATGGCACATCCCACAAGGGGTCATCTTACCAATTTTTACAACCTGTTCCTGCCTTTCCAAAATATTTTTAATATTGAGACCTCTTCTAAATACAATATTAGGATGTAGTCCCTGTCTATCCATTAAATCCTGATCACTCATAATGATATTCCAATTTTTACATAGAATGTCAGAAACAATGTAACTATTACTATGGTAAGTGGTAACAAAAAGGCAGAAAACATTTTTGCCTTGAGATGGATTTGATGGAGTTAAAGTGATTTCATTACTATCCATATTCACCAATACAAGGGGATCACTACCTTCCACAGAATGTTCCCCAGGTATGGGTCGCATGGAGTGATTGGTATCATGCCCTGATAGAAGAGGGACATAGAAACCACTGTCATGTTTCCTTATCACTTCATCCTGTATGTGAGTTACAAATCCTCAAGGATATCCCCTGTTTAAAAACATGTTGGAAATATGAGTACATTCATCTAGGAAGTCTACATAGTCAGATACCATTTGTGCTGCCCTCACCATTTGACCTTTGACAACCCCCCGTATGACATGTAGAGGATGACTACTAGAATAAGGGTCTATATTAGAACACTGAACTTTCAAAATTTCGAGAGTTCTAATATCGAACCCTATTAATCGAAAATTTAAAACATTGAACATAGAGAACAGCTAATTTTTTCCTAGGGAAAAAATTTGCTGTTCCAAAACACATACACACAACACAAGCACACCAAACAAACAGCAATCCACACACATACACCTAAACTCTTACACCTAGCCCTACACTAAACTATACATACACCACTAACTATCCACTTACCATAACCCAAACACTAACCCTAAGGTCCGTCACTATCGCACAGTCACCTCACCAGCGCCCTAACACTAACTCACCTACCCTGCCCTAACCCTCACATCGACACAATCGCACACTTACCTGACCCGCGCCCTAACCCTAACTCACCTAACTCGCCCTAACCCTCATGTCCACACAATCGCACATTTACCTGAACCCGACCTGTAACTTTCCACCACAGCACTAAAAATACCGAAGCAAAAGAAACGGACAACTGAATTCTTTCCCTAGGAAAACATTTTTTTTTTTGTTTCTTCGATATTTCCAGCATTCGCTGAAAACGAGTCGATATTAGAACACTCGAAATTTTGAAAGTTCTGTATTCTAATATAGACCCCTAGAATAATGTAAGTAACTATTTGAGTAAGTAGATTTAATATATATAGTAGACTTTAATCCCATGCACCTATCTGTCTTAGAGATCAACACATCCAAATAGGCTATCTGGTTCAAACTAGTGGTATATGTAAATTTCAAAAAAATCTGTTGTTTGATTGATATATTCAATAAATTCTGGAATCTCAGTAGATGAACCCTTCCAAGCAACAAAGAAATTGTCAAGATATCTGATATACATGGTGACCTAAGAATAATAAGAACTAGTAAACAAAAAGTACCTCTCCCACCAGGCCATAATAATATTAGCAAAAAGGGGGCCACACACAGAGCCCATGGCCAAACCCTGCATTTGCTTGAAGAAATGTCCCTCAAAATAAATATAATTATGTCCCAGTACTAACTCCATCAGCTGACGATATATATTAATTTTGTTTTGGCTTAACCCTATTTTCTCAAATAAAAATTGGGAAAAACCATTCCATACCTGACTTGTGTAGTATACAACTAAAATATCTTTTACATCAATTGTTATAAAAATTCCTTCCTGGAAAGGTATTAAGTTATTACACAGGGTTAAAAACTGCCAGGAACCATGAGGAATGTGAGGTATTTTAAGTACATCAGGCATCAATTGGTTGTCCAAAAAGAAAGCTATACAACTAGTTTTAGACTAACCTGAATCACCTATGGGTCGTATGGGGGGGGGGGGGTCCTTCAAATCCTTGTGAATTTTTGGGACCCCAAAAATAGCTGGAATGCTGGGACTGTCAATAGTAATATAATTGTATTCCAAAACTGAAATCTGATCCTGAGTTAACATATCCAGCAACTCATAATCAACCCTTTGACAAGCCACATGAAGTTGATTTTGTGAAACTTCACTATAAGTTTCACTATATAACAATAGAAACATTCTTTGAACATAATCATCATATTACATTATGACCATACCTCCACCTTTGTCAGGCTGCATAAACCTAAGATCATTATAAGATTTTAAGTAGTTTAACAATTCCGTGTCATAAAATGACATATTGTCCAACCACTTAGCATGGACAAAATAATGCCTAAAATCTATTTCACATGCTTTTTCAAAAATTTTCAAGACATGATGTATGTCTGGATTGAAAGTACTAGGAACCCATACAGTTTTACTACATACAAGCATATGATTTAAATCATCCACAAAAATAGTATGCAGATTTTAAATTCCAAATGTACATCTTTAAATCACACACTAGTTGGGCCATGTCCACAGGTTTATTAGGAACAAAAGTATAGTATAGCCTTTACTAAAAAGCTCTGCATGTGCAGGAGACAAAGGAACACTAATGTAATTATAAATTTTAAAATCACGAGCTAAATTATAAACAATTTCACAGGGTTCAGTTACAGTCACCTCTGGTATCTGGGATTGCTGTATCCATTCCCTTACTCCTGCCATTTCCTCCAATTCACTTGCGGGTATGAACCCTGAATCTGAAGCCTCCTGTTCCATAACCACTTGGACCGTCATATCATGGGTGGTTCTAAAGGGTCAGAACCATCATCGTTATTCTACCTTGCATTATTTCCTTCTACTGATTCAAAGGGAGGACCAGAATCACCCCTAGCAGCTTGCTGCCCTCCCGGTGGTATTGGGTAGGCCTTGCCTTGATTATAAGCCAGCCGGTCCCTCTCCAGCTTTTTGTTTTCACGACTGACAATTAAAGAACACATATTGTCAATGTCCCTGAAAATTCCTTCATATAGCAACTTGAAGACATTAAAAAAAACATCACTGGTAATTTTGTTATCAAGTTCCTTGATTTTACAGTATAAACTTCCCATTGTAGAATTGTTATGTTTAATTAACAGTTCCATGAGCTCACAGCCATGACTGTCAAACATGACAAGAAGTTTCTGGTGCAAGAGGGAATGTTGAACAAGGTCTGTAGGGAATTTGCAGACCAAAGGCTTTTAGGGACCTGTTGAAGCTTTAAACATTCCCTAAAATAGATGTTTTCTTGCAGCAACTAATGATAACTTGTCAATTTGGGTTTATATATGTTCAATGTAGATTCAATAACTGGTACATTACCCTGTGAATAAATGACTGTTGGTACATCCCTTTGAAGCCATGCATCTAACAAACTGCCCCCGATCATAAATATTCATAGCCAGTCTTGCTACCTCTGAAATGGCTTGCCCAAGCAGGATAAAACCATTAGTAGAGATACCATCTCCTCTCCTTAAAATTTAAGAGGTATTGTTGAAATCAGTTTGTATATTCACTGATAATGTTTCATTGTTGGCTTTTTCGGCCAGCTGCTAGACCAACAAAGTCAAGTTATTCACAGAATCACGTAATTGCTGAAATTCATAGTGTGACACACCTTCATTGCCTTCCACCAAACTGCCCGAAGCCATAAACCTAATAAAACTACAAGAAACTAAAGAAAAAAAGAACATGAAAAAAAAACAAGAACTGGCAGAAGATGATAGCAAATAATGGAGCTCAGAAAATCATAAAAATATTTATTAGTGCTTTTGTTTAGTGTAACCACCAAACTTCTTCAGATATATAAAGTACAAATAATAACTCTTTTATATGCCATATCATGAACATTAAAAACCAGCAGCCAATAGAAAATCACAATCAATTAACTATGTTCACTATTTTTAACCATTTTGTAGGTTATAAAATTCTACTCATTGGGCAAATAAGGACAAATCTATACCTGTACCTTTACCTATGTCTGTATCTATATCTATATCTATATCTATATCTATATCTATATCTATATCTATATCTATATCTATATCTATATCTAATTTAATCACCAGCACTCACACAGATTCACACACACACACACACACACACACACACACACACACACACACACACACACACACACACACACACAAAATGAATAGCTTAAATGATGGACTATTTAACAGATAGTATAAAGACCGTGCTGGGCAAAATAGTGAATAATATTAATTGGCAAAAGTGAGGTCAGTTTTACACTTTGGTAAAAAATATTAATTTCTTTGAAAGCTAAGCTAAATGTTCATTTGAAAACTGAAAATGTGAAAATGTACATTAAAGAGAATGC
This sequence comes from Protopterus annectens, assembly GCF_019279795.1. NCBI lineage: Eukaryota > Metazoa > Chordata > Ceratodontiformes > Protopteridae > Protopterus > Protopterus annectens. The sequence continues at coordinate 981,741,599 of NC_056731.1, forward strand.
CTACTGGAAATATGTTAAGATTACCTTTGTATAACCCATTGGTGATTACACCATGAATGCTGTGTATAATAAGATTGTTAATGTAATGCTGCTTTATGAAGGTAGTTAGACTATACTTCCTGGTATTCCAATCATAAAGAAACAGGAAGCAAAATATATATTAAATTTTGTGCACTTACTGTTTGTAGTGCATAATGCAGGACTTTCTTTAGCTATATGCCTTTCTACCAATGTAAACTATGCAATGGCAAATTTTCTATTAGATAATTGCCAGCCTTTTACATTTTGT